>NC_068985.1:13294615-13295614 GCF_001194135.2 Octopus bimaculoides
TAACACGCACACATATGTATCTCAAGTACTTCCATGTTTTTGTTTCTCCCTACATCTAAATTTAAAAAGGAAATCAGGATTCTTTATGTATGTTTATATGATTTCGATAATCTACATCATTTTAATTTAATCTCCTTCATATCGCACTACTTCTTTTCAACACCATTCCTTTTTAATATACGCAGGATCACTGTCTTTCGTTCATACCGGATTCTTATAATATATTCAAACACAAGTTCCTTTTATAAACCCCTTCACTTAATTATTCATCATCGGTTTTCAGTACGACATAATATATGGTAATTTATTCATATACATATCATCGTCTCAGCTTGCAAATGAATGAGATTTGTTTGTAGTTTCGAATCTGCAATGCCTACTCGTATTATTGTTCTGTGTCAAGCTCAGGGTCAGCTTTCACCGGGCAGTAAACGTAATGTGACAGATATTGCAGTTATGAAATACTTGTCTCTATAGAACTATATCAGACTATATTATGTAACATTTTTCTAACGTATTCCTATTCTAACATCCATTCTAGCTGAGTTCGAGCTTAATTTTCGATAAATAAAGAGTAAACCATATACAGAGAAAATTTACAAATTAACCAGTTTGTCTTGAACCTATGATGGAGATCCTTTCAAAGAGGTTCACGTGTGCTTTGTAGGAAATTTTGCTGCTACTTGGAGCTGGCCGTGTAACAGAAAGCCTGCACTCTGGTTGTAATGTGAGAATTATTAAACCCCCAAAATTATACGGATGCCATTTCTAAGATGAAATTATCGACTAAGGAAGAAGTATTTATCTTGTCATTTGGTCTCCTGTAAACATCAGTTAGATTTCCCTTGAATTAAACCCTGCCAACTTTAAAATGATAATGATGAGCCGAATGTATATATTCATATGTGTGTGGGGTGTGCATGTGTGTGTGCGTGAGTGTGTGTGTGTGTGTGTGTGATGTATGTGTATGTCTATATATATATATATATATATATATAT
>NC_068985.1:13295874-13297404 GCF_001194135.2 Octopus bimaculoides
ATATATATATATATATATATATATATATATACAAGAGCAGAGAAAGATTGAGATAGAGAGAGAAAGAGAAAGGGAGAAAGAAACACATTCGATCATAGTTTTTGTAAACTCGGGCTTAACAAGGGATTCAATCACGGCAATAATAATATACTCTTCGGCTGAACCAACAACGTAGCCTCTTCTCGATCGATTATCAGCTAGAATTGTGAACCAAATCACACACCAATTCAAAAAACATGAATGGCATATTGGATTATGGAAGCTTAGATATAACACATCAGAAATAAAACAACACGGTCACGCTAGTAAAAGAAAAAAATGTTCTCGGTTTGAATGCCTGTCAAACCAGCTCACATATATGTGTGTTTTTGTGTGTATATGTATGTGTGTACATGTGTCTGTTTGTTTGTGTGTGAATGTGTGTGTATCAGAAATCGAAATATGGTTGTTATATCTAGATTTAAATTTTCCAGATATAACAACAATCATTTCGAAAGTTAGGTATCGTGATCAGATACATACAACAAACCTTTCGGTTTTAATCTGGAAACTTAAATACGAAGGCAGCAATTTCGATATCAAACGGGTCTGATAAATGTCCAGTGTGTTCACTTGAAAAAGTGTTTATACTAGACACCTGACAACGTCCAGCGAATACATAAATTCAAGGAACGAGACTTTCTTTTATGTCCACATATCAAGCAATACATCTTAACCTTGAAAGACTGGTGTAAACTTGTGGATACCTAAGGTTTATAGGTAGTAACCCCCTACCCACATGAATCCTACAAGGAATAAGACCGAACTTGAACCAAACCAAAATAATAGTAAGCGCCAAACAATTTTTAATGAGATCAGAATGGGATTTGAATTTGGCAAATGTGCCAAGACCACATTTAGCAAGGGATAACTGTCACTACATGCAACATAACATTAGGTAGAGATATAGAGAAATCGAGATATATAAGAATTAGAATCCGAGAGCAATTATATGTATCTAAGAGTACGTGAAGTTTATGGGCTTAAACATTCACTAATGGGAGAAAAGAGAAGAAATGAGCGTTGTCGGAAAGTAAGAGCTATTCTGAAAATCGGGTCGATTGCCAACTATCAAACTAAGACCATAAACAGGTTAACCATACCAATAATCACATACGGTTTCAATGTGATAAATAGTACTTCGTTTTAATCCTCCTTTGAGCCCTGCAGAATGACGGCAGCTGTCGAGATGGGATGCAGTCCGAACCGAGGAGAAGCTCTCACCGGGAGAAATCATCGGTGATTATACAGCGGAGCATTTGGATCGATCTCAGCGGGGCCCAAGTAATGCGGTGGGTTTTTTTTCTTGGCATGATTAGAACTTGAGTTTGTTTGGGGAAGTTTGCTGCAAGGAGAATTATTCGCATGGCTCTAGTGAATATCTTCTAGAAGCAAAGTTGTGTTGTCATGTATAAATATATAAGCACTCACACACACACACACACACACACACACACACACACACACACACACATACACACATACGCATAT
>NC_068985.1:13297500-13299523 GCF_001194135.2 Octopus bimaculoides
ATATATATATATATATATATATACATTATGCACGGAGAACGGACATTAGAAAATGGAAGATAACTTAAATGTAGTTTGCCTGCAGTGTGTAAAGCTTTCGCTCTGAACAAAGAAATATAAATACGTCATGTTAATCTCTTCGCTTACGGAAAAATAACATATTATCCTGACAATTTTCATGGATGTTTGACCACTCAACGGAGGATAACTACGCCTCACACTTTTCTACACGCAATCGATTGAAATCTGGCACAAATCCTGATCTAGCTAAAATAGCAGGACTAATTTACATATCGTGCATTGATCAGCAGTTTGATTAAACACTGAAGTATTTTATGCACAGTGTGTATTAGAATATCTAAGATAAATTTAGAACAGTTAGCCTACAATTTATAACATATATGTTGCCATCGAACGTAAATACAGTTTTCTTTTCTTGACATCTTCATACACAGAAAAATATAAAGATATTCTTGAAATATTTTGTTCTACATAAGATAAGGCCCTCTCAACTAACAGTCTGTACGAAGAACTTGACAGATCGGTTTTATTGTTTTGACATAACACGGTTCGATGTTACAACGTTGGTCTACTCTGATAACAATGGCTATTTAGATCAGACGTGGAACAGGTCTAAACTTTATTGTCTATACTAATTTGCATATCAGTTGTTATTCGGTTTTGTGATTAAATATTTACTCAATGATTTCTATACGAAGAACGTATATTGGAAAATCTAGATAAATACAGTTCTGTAGAAGTCAACAGTGCAATTCGTTGGAGATGTGGAAGGCGTGGGAGGCGTGGAAAGAGGAGGAAACCGAAAATAAAATATATGAATTAGAATTATCAGCGAAGTATCCACATATATAAAATTAAAGAGTGGCGCCACAACATCATGTTTTCTACTTATATGGCCGTCTCTACTAATAAATTGATCCTTGTTTGTCCTAACCCCATTGCAGCATGTGTATAGAGCTTGCGTGTGACTATTTGACAGTCTTCTCTGGCGGCACAAAGTGGTTAAGTGTGGCCATGTCAAACACAGAAAGTATGGGTTTCCTTTACTTTTTCGTATTTCTGTTTCTGAAATGAAAATACGACAAATTAGGAAGCACCTACGTTGAAATGGTGTTTTTTAAAAAAAATTCAAATTTATAAATATTAAGAGTGATCATATGTAATATTTTATGAATATGGAAAACGTTTCAAAAGACGCAGGAGTGGCTTATAGGAGAAGGAGTGGCTGTGTGGTAAGTAGCTTGCTCCCTAACCACATGGTTCCGGGTGCAGTCCTACTGCGTGGCAACTTGGGCAAGTGTATTTTACTATAGCCTTGGGCCGACCAAAGACCTGGGAGTGGATTTGGTAGAAGGAAACTGAAAGAAGCTCGTCGTATACACACACACACACACACACACACACACACATACACACACACACACACACATATATATATATATATATATATATATATATATGCATGTATGTATATATGTGTGTCTGTGTGTTTGAATGTCGGTGCTTGTACCCACAACATCGCTTGACAACCGATGCTGGTGTGTTTACGTTCCTGTACATTAGCGGTACGGCTAAAGAGACCGATAGAATAAGTACTACGCTTACAAAAAATAAATCCTGGGGGTCTATTTGCTCGACTAAAGGCGGTGCTGCAGCATGGCCGTGGTCAAATCTCTGAAACAAATAAAAGAATAAAAGAAACAAATGAACGTCTGGGGTGCGAAAAGCGTATGTTGTAATGCATTAATAAGTCCTATGAACTTCTATCCACAAGTTATTAATGTTATTATGTTTATCCAAAGCTGAAAGGAGTTCCGCTTTGTATAAGCATACCATCGAATTACCCAGGAAGATGGAATTAACAAGTGCTTGACGACAAAGAGGACCTTAGGAGTCTTTAAGAAAGCATTCTGAGGTTTTTGCCCTGACAAATCTAAACGGGTATTTACGTACATACATACACACATACATACATACATACATATATATATATATATATATA
>NC_068985.1:13299747-13310646 GCF_001194135.2 Octopus bimaculoides
ATATATATATATATATATAGAAATATATTTACAAATATATAATATACAGAAATAAATATTTGTATACATACATATATACATATACATGCATACATATATATATACATAGAAATATGGAGATATATATATGTGTGCGCGCGCATGGTGTGCGTATGTTTGTATGTATATATATATATATGCATATAGATATACATGTGTATGCGTGTCTGTGTGCATGTGTATGTGTGTGCGGGCGCCTGAGTTCTTCTGTTTGTGTGTGTTAATAGTGTAGAAGCGTAGCCATATATAAACAGATATCGGAAGAGAAAATTTTCTTTCTCCACAAACCAAGCATAAGACGTAGATGCTAAGCAGTCTCTCGTTAAGCATTAAAGCCGATTACCGCAACAGAATCATTTTTGTGAATTAATTCGGTATTACAACATTCAGTGTACTGACGATTGCCATCATCATCATCATCATCGTAATTATCGTCACCCTCCTCATCATCATCATCATCATCATCTCATTATCGTAATCGTAATCATCATCATTGCAATTGTATTTATTCGAATATTTAGGGGAAATCGTTATTGAAAAGGTTAAATTGTTTAGAGATGCAGGTTGCGCCAACGAGTAAATTCGTGGAAATGTGGACGCGAGTTTCGAGCATGGGCCTACGAGACAGGTCTGCTAGGAAACCTGGAGTTGACCACTGTTTTCGTGTTCAAGATGACCCTGACTTTCTGGGAATTCCACAAGTAGTTTCCCTATCCTTTTGAAGAATTTAGTTTCGAAAATGTTTTTAGTTTTTAGTTTTTTTTTTTTAGAGAACGATGCACCATGTGATGCTAAAATATATTGTTCTGGACCGTTCTCGATCTCTTCTGAGTTAAGAAATCGTTAGTAGTAGTAGTAGTAGTAGTAGTAGTAGTAGTAGTAGTAGTAGTAGTAGTAGTAGTAGTAGTAGTAGTAGTGGTGGTGGTGGTGGTGGTAGTAGTGGTAATAGTGGTAGTAGTGGTAGTAGCAGCAGCAGCAACAGCAGTAGTAGTGGTAGTAGTGGTAGCAGCAGCAGCAGCAGCAGCAGCAGTAGTAGTAGTAGTAGTAGTAGTAGTAGTAGTAACAGCAGCGGCAGCAGCAGCAATAGTAGTAGTAGTAGTAGTAGTAGTAGCAATAGTATCATCAAGATGGTGTAGCTAGCGGAATCATTAACACGCAGGACAAAATGTTGACTGTAGACAGGTATTTCATCCGTCTTTATGTCCTGAATTCAAATTCCATCTACCTTAATTTTGTTTGTCATCTTTTCGCGTTCGAATAAAATAGCTACCAATTTCGCACAGGGTTCGATTTAAATGACAGGCCCTCTCCTCCAAATTTTCAAGTTTTGTGCCTTTAGTAGAAAAGATTATTAGGTACCTGCACTACTGGGTGTCCACAAGGTCTGGGAACATGGAGTAAATAAAATCATAACATAAACAATTAAATATAAGAAATAATAATTTCTTAAAATATGTGTCAATCCCCATGTACCCAGACTTTGTGGACACCCTGTATAGTGTGAATGATACAAGTTCATTAATGCTGTCGTCTGCAAGTTACCAGTAAATTACTCTGACGAACGGGGAAATTTGAAGTTCCGACTCGTAAATGTATACGGATTATTAGCAGTTCTGGTCCACCAGTGCCCGGAAAGTTCCTGTATTTTTAAAGTCACCACAAAACAGCAACAACAAAAGCGAGAAACTGGGGAACCCATTTTGCGAAACGAAAGATATTCTGGCAGATTTTATATCAACAGTGATTGGAAAGTTGGGATTTCCCCAGAGAGTAATTTCTTTAACAAAACAAATGTTTGTTCCTCATATAATCAGTGTTTCGACACAGCTTAAAGTTGATTCATTTTTGAATGATCCCTAAATTAATACAACATTCTAAAATGAGAAATATGTCTCTACCGTGATACAATAGTCTCGACTTCAATCACGTGACGAAGTGTAATAACAAAAGCAACTGACAGCAAGAATGAAAATGACGGTGCCGTATGTAACAAAATATTTAAATGCCAGAAAAATAATGATAATAAAAGTATGCACTAAAAATGAAATTTATAGGTTCCAGTGAGTTTCGAACTCACGACCTTCTGCGTGTAAAGCAGACGTGATAACCACTACACCACGGAACCGGATGCAGAACTCAGCTCAATATTCTTCTTATCATATACAATTTTGTATCTCGTACACGGTGTATAATGCTGGTGAAGTTTTAAAATGAACAGAGGGGTATGGGAAGTATTTAGTTATATTTATTTAAAGTATTTCGAATCCTGTTAGATTTCACTTTACCTTTCTTAGTTTTCAAGGGTCCAAAAGTGGACTAGTTCAATTGGAAATTATTGAACTTCTCTATAAATATTGATCCACTTTCAATATCTATCTTTAACATTGGCACAGACAGATATTTCTAAAGATTGAGCAATGGGTAAATTTTAGACACAGTATATTATTTGTATATATTTTAACGTCACTGAAAGTAGGAAAGATGTATACTTGACCAATGGAAATGGTCATTATTTTATAGGCCCCTAAATCCATGAAACTCTATATAAGATACAACTTAGATATGATAAATGAATTAGACATTTGAGGGAAATAATCTAAGTGGTTCCATGGTGTAGTGACAATTACATCTGCTTAACACGCAGAACGTCGCGAGTTCAAGACTCACTAGAACCTAAATTGATATATATATATATAAACTTATATATGTTTCGACCAAAGATTGGTCCAGGCCATGTCTAACTAAATAGCACCACCTGACAGGATTATCTAAATCCTTTTTAAGTCAAGTTTTGTTTATGGTCCATTCAAGTAGTAGTTTTGTTTATTTATATATATATATATGTGTGTGTGTGTGTGTGTGTGTGTGTGTGTGTATTCGTAACCATAGACGAGTGTCTTTTTGTGTCAGCGAGTTTGGTAATATATAAAGTTTGTGAAACGACTAATAAAGAATCTACTTAACTGTACGATAGAAATGTCAAGAAAATGTTATCTAATAGCGTAGGAGTGGCTGTGTGGTAATTATGAAAACATAATTATGAGCAGCGCACATTTAGAACCGTCGCAGTCGTTCCAAAAGCTAGGCGATCGTTCCAGATAAATCCACGTGCTTAAAATAGTGAGATCAACACATACGAACATACCCGTATAGTTTCTACACTGCTGATACAGGATGTTATTCCACATGCCACTTAGTTTCCTCTTCCTTTGGTAATCTGAGAGCAAAGAGAAGCTCATTTTGCGAAGTTGCGATTCATAATTTCTATTCTTGGATGGGCAAATAATAGCAACCTGTCTTTCATGACAGGTTGCAATTACGTTACATTTTTACCTCGATAAACTGATTATATCTAATAATTCTGCTTGACTACTAAACACTATCCAAAGCCTTGTTGTCATATATGCTTTTGTGAGTGACGTGTAAATTAACGTTTACAATTCGGAAAATAGCTGTATTTTCCTCATTTTACAAAGTGTATCTACTTCTATAAGAGATTCAGTTTTTCTCTGTGTATGTGTGCGTTTGGGGTTGGTGTCGTAATATTCAAAGTTAATTTCCTTGGGGGTACTTCCGCTGATCTAACTAGAGAGGCCATACTGAAAAGAAATGTAAATAGACGAAAATAAAATTAATTCTAATATGTTTGAAAACAGTTTTTATTTCCTCCAGCATTGAGCAACATTTTTCACTTTCGGAAGATCTGTTTGAAAATAATCCGAAAAGAGAAAACTTTACATTCAGGAAACATGGTAAAACTCTAAGTATCGTCGAAGCGGACAAGATGCTCAGACGTCGACGACATACCTAATAATCCTTTCTACTATAAGATTGGGGTCTTAAACTTGGAGGGGAAGGGTGCTAGTCGATTACACTAACCCTAATATTTAACTGGTACTTATTTTATCGATCTCAAAAAAGATGAAAGTGACAATCGACCTCGGTGGACTTTGAGCTCAAGACGGACGAAATCCCTCTAGGTATTTTGCGCAGCGTGCTAACGATTCTGCCAGCTCACACTCTTCATCATATCTAATAAGAATAGCAACAATAATTATAGTTTCAAACCGTGGCGTAATGTGAACAATTTTACGGAGTGAACTTATCAACTGATTCCACAGACTCCAGTTATTTCTGGCACATTATTTTATCGAACCTGATAGAATAAAACGCAAAGATGACTGCCGCTGGATTTGAGCATGAAACGTAAAATGCCGGAAGAATTTTTCCGACACACTAACAAATTTGCTCGCTCGCTCGCTCGCAGCCTAAATAAAAATAATATTAAATGTTGTTTACTCACCACGCGGGCAACAAAACACATTTAGGACAATACAAAGACAAATGATAGTAGAGATTCCCATAAACACAAGTAAACAAAAGCATGTTCCTGCATCTGGCCAATTTATTTCAACACCCAGCAGATGTCACTGTATTTTAAAAGGCTCCAACCTCAGGAACGAAAACAGCCGACATGAGAATATCCGCAAAGTATTTACGTTCATCCCTATCGAACGTTTTTGACTGATTTAAACAGTTCAACATATCACCCATGCCAGTTTCTTTACTCGTCCTTTTTATGATATATCGCGTGACGCGGAGGTTTTCGCGGAGACCTGTTTCAGATGTTACATATCTGCGTTTCACAGACCAGATCATCGACATGTATACATCTCTTGACCAAAATTCTTCAGCACTGCAACTAGCATAGACAGGGGTCTGAAGTTGCTAAAAACCATTCACTTCGATAGAGGTCTTCCTGAACAACAACACCATCACACCTCGTTTCGCAGTTCTACTACCAGTTGCACTAGACATCTGTCAAGAGAACTCCGAACTGACTTATTGTGTGAAGAAGTGCGCAGGTCGTGCAGCTTAACCATGGCTTCCTGTATTTCATGTGCTGTTGTCATCCCTTCACAGAGCTCCATATAAGTAGCCAAAAGCCATGATACATTGTCGAGGTCGGCGTTGAAATCCATTTACCTCTTCTACCTGCCATTCTCCCCTTAAAGCTGAGTAGAATATGATTGAAAAAGCTACCCATATCTGCTATTCAGGGCCATCGAATGGCTTCCATTTCTCCATGCATGAGAGTACTCGCTCCGGTTCTGACAACGCAATCTTTGTGCTTTGCCAAACTGGCCACCAGCATTTCAATCGAAATGCTTTTGCTTAGCGCCTCTGCTAGATTCTTAACTGACCTGATCTCACTTCTAGAATTTTATATCCCTATTTGCTTATTAAACTACAGAAACGGTAATCTAATTGCGCTTTGTAGGGATAACCGTTGGCGATTCACCTGTCGATTTTCTCTTAACTAGTTCTCTAATCTAGTTCGCTAAGTTTAGCGCGAAGAATAAATTGATTTTAGTTTCCCGTAATCGGTGATGTTATGAGTGCTCATATTTCATAAATATTGAATTAGACTCCTATGTAATCATTCTAGATGAAATAAATGCAGGATCATTCCTCATACGCTCAAGTTTATACTGCGTATTACATATACTACCTATAGTATACTGCCTACAAATGCCAAACTTGTAGCCTCTGTCGCTGAATTTTGAATTGTGGACAGCCTATCTGGTGACCAACAAAGTATTCTGTCCACACAGTCCAAAAGTTAAAGAACAAACAAAAAGGCGAGAAGAAATGCGTTTTACCTCACATCGAAGAATTTTACACTGCTTCACAAAGCAAAACATCTGCTAGATGATTTAAAACAGTTACCTAATTGTTTCTGGGAGATTTGTGTACAGATTAACAACAGAAATAATGCGAAACCCGTGAAAGACAAAGTGTTATAGAAGAATTTTCAGACAAACTTTGATCAAATTTCAGAAGAACTTAGCCTGGGCGTGCACTTTTTTCAACTCCCTCAGCATCAAGCACAATTTTTCTCGGGGTGGGCATTTTAGGAAGGAGCTAGTGAGTAAACATTGAAACTATGAAAAAGTTGATAGAAGCAGGGGGTCATAGTTTTGAGGATCTTTAGTCTGGTTCAGGTAGAGATCACTCCTCACTGGCGCGAGCACATTCATGTTTTGAGTTTCCATTCTGTGTTGCTGTTTTCCTAGATGTTCTCATTTTTCAGCATGTAATTGAGAAGCTCGAAGACATATTCAAAGGAAAGAAAACTTTATCCTCAAGTCGGAGATTGTTCCAGAGGCTTCCAAAATGAGTAACCGCTCTAAAGGTATCAGCTGTAATATTACACCGGTTGGTGGTTTATGTCTACAAGATATGAAGGACGTGGCTGTGTTATTAGCTGTAATCAGGATGCCAGGAGTCGGGTAAATTCCGCAAAATATCAAGTCCGACTTTTTTCTGTACTCCTCAACCCATCACTCCGGATTATCCTTTTGTTATCGTTTCTGAATTAATTGCTTCAAAATTTTGCTCAAGGCCAGCAAACGGGCACATATTTTATCGAATCCGTAAGGATGAAAGGCAGAGTAGACCCCGACGGAAGTTGAATTCTCAAAGTGAAAACGGACGAAAGGCCGCTGAGCCTTTTTGTCTGGCGTGCTAATACTACTGGCAGCTCGTTGCCTTACATGCCGATCCTGAAATAATGAAATTAAACTCGATGTCGGCGATAATTGAACTCATACCAAATGGTATCAAAACACATATAAGAGGAAATTCTATGAAACTGTTCACCGACTCTGCCAGTTCCAAGCCTAGGTAAAAATTCGAAGCTATTTACAGTAGCGCAGCCAATTAAGTGTTTCTGCTTTTTCAGTTTATTTTTAATAGTCTACTTTTGAAATTGTTTTTAGAAAGACAACAATAAAAATATGGTAGACTTTATTGCTTACATTACTTTAACCTAGTGGGTATTCTGCGTAACAGGATTTCTGAAACCAGTTAATTTACTCCTACTTCCATCTTATTAACGTTGCCATGTTATAAAATTAAAAGTAAAATCACAGACTTGATTCTCCATACTGTTTACGTTAATCAAAATATATAATTCAAATTTAAATATTATCTTTATTTTTAATTACTTTGATGTAAGTCAACAGTTTGATTTCATTTCAAACTTCACTTCCACATTAAGCTATGTAAATAAATCGCTCAATATTCCGGCAGCAGAACTAAGCTCATATTCCATTCACTCCTTTACTAAGAGCTAAAGTCGTTTGAATTATACCAATTAAAGAAGAGAATGGTCGACAAATATTTTTCTTGGCATCTTCTCTGGTTATATTATTAACAATTTTGTTTTCTTTGTTTTACTGGTGTGTTTTTCTTGGATAATGCGATCCATTCTTATCATTGCTGAAAATCCCAAGGCGATAAATTTCTTATTATTGCTCACTTGAAAGCAGCTTATTTAGCTTAGAGGCTCCACATAGCTGAAACTTCACAGTTTCTATTTTACTATTTCGAGCTTCTACATTGGATTCCTGTCTGGTTTCGCACTTATTCTCAGGTCTTTGTTGCAGATAATATTTCTATATCAGGGATAAATTACAATATCACTATAGTGTTACTTAACACTAGCACATCCCCGATCGAACAGAACCATGATTTATAGGTATTTCACCCGCGATAATCATAAATTTTGCACGGGTAGAGCGTACCAAATATAGTATACTCCTATGTGTCTCTCGTTTCAATACAATAATTTGTAATTTGAGGGACATTTAGCTGATATCACGAATCAATCCATATAAACATACTCGTTGGGTAATGGAGAACTAAACAATTTTTATTATTCTGTCGAAAGTTTGTGCGTTCAAACCCAAATTGGCTTGTTAAACCACCTTTCAATCGTGTCAGTAAAAAGATGCTACATTATAAGAAACAGGTGTTATGTGATGTTATGTATCTGTTCTTTTTTTTTCCTTTTCTCTTTTTTGCTATCGGCATATCTCTTTTACAGACATACGTTGCATAATTTATTCTGTACATATTTATGTACCCAAGCTTATGTAGGATCTATTATCTTTGTGAGGACTCTCTCTCCCTCCCTCTATCTTTTTCCTCTCCTGTCTCTGTTTCTGTCTCCCCCACTCTCCAATCTTCTTTCGCCCCCTCTCTCATGGATATTAAGACTAAGGACTTTCAGTTACTCTGGTTCAAAGTCTATCTTCCTCATTCCTCTAAATACAACTGCTTTTTCTACCATACTCTGAACTCCTCCTCCAACCACCAACAACTCTTTGACTCTGTTTCTTTCTGCAACCACGACATACAGCACACTGCACTCATTTGTGAAGTAATTGTTCTCGGTATCTCCAAAAGCTGGATACAGGAATTCATTGTTTTCGCAATCCTGCTCCAACCATCTCTGTCCTACGTGTTGGCATTATTATCATTCTCGATGATTTTGCATCTCCAGTCAAGGCTCGGTCCAACCTTCGACCAGCAACTTAGTGAAACTGCCAACCACTCATTCACATACTGCTATATGCCCCCACCACCAATTCTTAGGTTCTGTGACAGACTACAAGACAGCTGGCTGAGTGGTGGGATCTCTGATAGCTTAATGCTAAGCTTCCCCGAAATGCAGGTGCAGTGCCTCAAATATATTCTACAGTAGAGCCATACTATTCTCGTCATTTTAATGATGTAACAACGCAGTGAATGCCATTTAAGCATGGTTAACAGGCAACAAAACGCCTCCTTTAAATTCTTTGGCATATATATTCGGTTGACAAGAAAATAATTTCGGTTTTTTAGCGTAAAATAAAAGTCTTTTTTTTTTTCATACAAAGAATGAACTTTAATCAATTATATATTTTCCATTTTGTTCGATGACCTTTTGCCAGCCTCCTGGCAACTTCATGATTCTACATTCATAGAATTTCTAGTCCATATCAGCCCCAAACTGAAGCAAGTGCGATTTCAGGTCGTTATCATTATTGAAAGTTTTACCATTCAAAGAATTTTGCAAACTTTGAAATAAAAGGTTATCTAATAGTGCAAGGTCAGGGCTATATGGTGGACGTGACATCACTTCCCAACCAAGCTCCAATAATTTTTCACGAGTTAGCAAAGATATGTTTGGTCTGGTGTTGTCATGGAGGAACACGATTCCTTTACGATTTACCAATTCTGGCCATTTTTCTTTGCTTGCTTCCTCCAGTTTCATTAGTTGTTGACAGTAAACATCCGAATTGATCGTTTGGTTCCTTCGAAGCAGTTCAAAATACTCAACATTTGTAATCCCACCAAATTGAAAACATGACCTTTTTTTGATGCAATTCAGCTTTCAATGTGGTTTGTGCTGGTTCATTACGCTTGGACCATGATCGTTTATTATTGATGATATTCTAGACAATCCATTATTCATCACCAGTGATGATTCGTTTCAAAAAGAGGTCGATTTCATTGCGTTTGAGATGCATATCGCAAATATTGATTCTTTGTGTTAAGTGAATCTCTTTCGATTTGTGTGGAACCCAAATATCGAGCATCCTAACGAGTCCAAGTCATTTTAAGTGATTTTCAATTGTTTTGCGTGATACATTTACCCTCTCTGCAATCTCTCGCAATTATGGCTTTAACTTGTTCTTCATCAACTTCATTAGGCTGGTCAGAAGGTTGGTTATCTTAGAGTAAAAGATGTCTAGAACGGAATTTTTTTGTGCGTTCTGTTAATCAATCAACACCATAAACTTCACATATCTTTTTATGAGCATCAGCAGCTTTCTTGCTTTTACGGAAATAAAAAAGCAAAATATGGTGAAAATGTTCGTTTTTAAACTCCATGTTAAAATTGACACAGAACTAACAACTGTTAACAAACTTAGGTGCAATTTGATTCTAAAATAAGCTAAAAGTAACGGCTATTAAATGTGAAACGGAAAAAAATCATAACATGGACAAAAGTCATTAAAAATATTCGTAACTCTATCGATTTGCGAAAAACGAAATTACCTTCTCGTCAACCCAATAGAAGTAAGGATATTTCTTGTAAATCAAAACTTCATAGCAAGGCAAAGACAGCAGCACCTGGTTTAGCCTTTCTTTTCATAAAAAGAAACTACATAGACTCCCCACAGATATTGAGATCTAGATCTCTACAAGACTCAAATCAGATTAGCAATTAAATGGAGAGGTGAAATTACACACATAGTCTTTCTACGTATTTACTCAGAAAATTGCAGCTTTTCAAATGCAGCATGAATTGTATCACGTATACCCTTCTTCGGGTGCCTACGAAAGCCAGGTGCACTGCCCATTCCACGGCAATTTCCATCGTCAAAAGAAATGGTGTTCAAATTTTGGACAAAAGTGTTTCAATGTTTAGAACTCTTTCGTTAATTTCCTAATAATTATACTAATTAGATATCACTAAATCATAACATTTACTCATAACTGCTGTGGTTAAAGGTTTAGAGTACCGAAAATCGTTTGCTTAATGAGTTGTAAATACAGCAACTTGTTTTTTGCATTATTGATATTTGACAACGTAGTTAAACCGACATGTTCTCTCCTCGATGCTTGTCTCATGGACAGATTGTTGTTTGTTCATGCGTTAAATAATCTATAAATGTTGATAAGAAGACATGTTTTTCTTTTCTTTCTGAATGGGTAGCAACAACAATACACTGACATGAGAAAATAATGTAAAAGAACCTTTCGCTATTGAGGAACGTAACATATATTGGGTCTATTGGATTGACAGATAACAATATCGATTGGCATCTGCTGCATTCAGTAATTTTGTGACTTTCTATTGACTTTACTTTTACAAAAGAACAATTTCGATATACATTTCGGGAAGAGATAAAAAAAAACAAGATTTTCCTTAAACACTGGATATATATAATTGAATAAATCCTCATATATACACCCCTTCATTTCAACTGCTACATATATATATATATATATATATATATATAT
>NC_068985.1:13312884-13313922 GCF_001194135.2 Octopus bimaculoides
TATATATATATATATATATATATATATATATATATATATGTATATATTTATGTATGATAGATCGCTGACCACTACATTTATATTTTTCTCTCCTTGCTTCTCTCCTTGTTTCTTTCCGTGTTACTTTCAGTTGAAAAGCGTAGACTCGAAACCTCAAAGGAAGTTCTAACAAAAACTAGGGAACCTTCAGTCCCAGTGTTGCACATCCAGGTTGTCCCCTAGCCAGATCCCGAGTAAGAGCTACTTCTCCGAATCAGAGTAGGTCTGGGATAACCGCACTAATTCGGGTCCCAGCTAAAATACTCTATACTGCTCCCTCTTACTATTTCTCACTCCCTTTCTCTCTCTTTCCAGACAGCCTTTAGTTATCTTTTTTCTCCCTTCAACTTTATCCCCCCTCTCTCTCTCTCTCTCTCTCTCTCTCACTTTCTTTCACTCCAGTCTCTCCCTCTTTCTCTCTCCTTTTATCCCCCCCTTTTTCTCTCTCTCCCTCTCTCTCTCACTCTTTCCAGACAGGTTTAGCTATCTGCTTTCTACTTTCTACTTCATTTCTTTCTCTTTCTCACACACACTTTCGATCTCTCCCCCTTTCTCTCTCATTTTATTTCTTTATTGCCCGCAGGGGGTTAAGCATAGAGGGGACAAACAAACGGATAAAGTCGATTACATCAACCCCAGTGCGTAACTCAGAACGTAACAGCAGACAAAATACCTATTTCTTTACTGCCCACAAGGGGCTAAACTTAGAGGGAACAAACAAGAACAGACGAACGGATTAAGTCGATTACATCGACCCCAGTGCGTAACTGGTACTTAATTTATCGACCCCGAAAAGATGAAAGGCAAAGTCGACCTCGGTGGAATTTAAACTCAGAACGTAACGGCAGACGAAATACCGCTAAGCATTTCGCCCGGCGCTCTAACGACTCTGCCAGCTCACCACCTTTCTCTCTCTTTTTATCCATCCCCCTCTTTCTCTCTCTCTCTCTTTCTAGATCAGTTTAGCTATCTTCTTTCAGCTTTCTGCTTTATTTCTCT
>NC_068985.1:13319054-13323912 GCF_001194135.2 Octopus bimaculoides
TGCATATATACCTATATACTTATATGTCTACTAGATGACGTACCCGGGAATTCCCGGGAAAGCGGAGCTTATCGCTTGGTTCCGTTCTCATAATTGTTTCGCTAATCCAGTAACAACATTACAAAGTATGTAGCCCTTAAAACGCTTTTTGTGCATTTACAGAGAATACCGAACAGTCTTACACAGGATCTTATTCTTAGGAATTCCCAATAAGTTATGAATGCCCAAATTGTGAAGTCAGTTATGTAATAACATGGAATTAGTTACCCGATAGTAAGAATTCAAATAAAGTAGCCCTGAAAAGGGCTTTAATGAGTTCCCATAGTATATAGAACATAGGAGGAAATACTAATAAGTTATGTATACTAAAATCGTTGAGCATGTTGCGTAATGACAGGTTAATCAGATATGAGATAATAACAATTCAAAATAAACAACTCCGAAAAGGGCTTTTGTGCATTCTCAGAGAATATTACCCTCAGGGGTACTAGTGTTCGTATATTCGTGAATAAGACGCTAACCGAAATAAGTGGATCTATTGTTTAGGAAAATACTATTTACTTGTTTGAGGGCTGTACTGGATAAATTGCAAAAATAACTAACAGTTCAAATACTTAGAAATAACCATACTCAATTTGATTTATACCAAATAATTTAGGAAAATGAGTGTGTTATTACTGTTTGGATCTACAACCTCCTCATTGGATAAGGGTACAAAGAAGTAGAGTATTCCACAGACACGTGTACAATTAACGCAATTTTCAAACAGAATCCGTCCGAGTCGATGCTCATCAAGTGTGCCTTTGAATTATCTCTCCGGTCTAATAGGTTGTTTTCTATACATCTTCACTCAACACAATACTGCAGAGCTTCCTTAGATAAAAAAAAAAGTATGTAGCTTTTAAATTCATTGTTTCAACCTGCACGTAATCTACAAACATTTTGGGGAAATTTTCCGTTTATTAATTGCTTTCTTTCGTTGTAACTGGCACGCCGTCGGTTACGAAAAAAAGTGTTCCAGGAGATATGATCAACGGAGAAGCGTGCTTGTGAAATGAATAAGCAAGTGGTTCAGTACAACACAGACACGTGTAACCATTAACATAGTTCTCAAGGAGATCCAACGTGACAGAGAATGTGACAAAGCTGGCCCTTTGAATTGCAAGTACAACTCATTTTTGCAAGCTGAGTGGACTGGAACAACGAGAAATAAAGTGTCTTGCTGAAAGACATTACGCGCTGATGGGGAATCGGACACACGCCCTTAAGATTGTGAGCTGAATATCCTTAACCCCTAATCCACACACCTTCGTAACACTGCCCATTTAAAACGCAATATTTTGTGTCGCCTCACTATAGAATCCAGAAAACTGCCTTAACAAGAAACGTGTAAGAAATGGAGATCGCCTGCCAGAAGTTTTACTAGTATTTTCTACTCTAGGCACAAGGCCCGAAATTTTGGGGGAGGGAACCAGTCGATTAGATCGACCCCAGTATGCAACTGGTACTTAATTTATCGACACCGAAAGGATGACGGGTAAAGTCGATTTCGGCGGAATTTGAACTCAGAACGTAAAGCTTCTAAGCATTTCGCCCGGCGTGCAAACGTTTCTTATTTCTTTATTGCCCACAAGGGGCTAAACATAAAGGGGACAAACAAGGATAGACAAATGGATTAAGTCGATTACATCGATCGCAGTACACGACTGGTACTTAATTTATCGACCTCGGAAGGATGAAAAGTAATGTCGACCTCAGCGGAATTTGAACTCAGAACGTAACGGCAGACGAAATACCGCTAAGCATTTCGCCCGGTGTGCTAACGTTTCTGCCAAATCGCCGCCTAAGTTTTAGTAGTATTCCTAGGCTGTCTTCTACGCAGCTTCTCTCAACACAATTTCGAGCCAACCTTAACTCGGTTGAGTCATAGGATCTAATCCGGGGGTGCAAGTTACGAACATAACTTTCCACACATTAGTTCATATAACAAAAAAAATCTACTTAAAAAGTTTATTGTGGCTAGTAACAAATTTTGTATTCAGATTGACACATTCTGTATAACGCTGTGCAATTCTAAATTGTTAATGCGTAGAGTAATGATTTCATTTTTGGTTAGCTATTATTACAAAAAAATCTTTATGTTTGGCAGAAAAATCTTTACGATCTTGAATTGTTCAATATTGCTATGTATATTAAGAAGCACTTGAGACAGATTCACCAAGTTATTATTTTGTATGCGTTTGTACACATTACTGGTTGCACATATATTGTGCTATTTGCTGCTACTTAAATTATGGTAGATTTATATAGCGATGGAATTCTCGCAATGCCCATTTAGATTCTATGTTAAAAATCTATTTTCGTGTTATTATTTTTTTTTTCTTTGCAGGATTAAAACGCGATCATTACCTAACACTGTTATTTATGTTTGAAAGAACAAAATTTACTCTAACTTATCCTGATTGATTTATTGAATCATGAGAAAAATCATTAAAATATAGGAAGAGAATCGGAAAGATATTTTTTTTTTTCATGCAGTGACTGAAAACACTGACTTAACAGAATGCTAATCGATCGATTCGCTGAAGTGAAGAAAAAAACTAGCCATTATTATTTCTGTGTATTTAATAATACTGCTGAAAGTTCTGGCAAGCGCTCTCGATTCGCTATGCATATCTTGTTACTGTAGTTTCCTGGATGCTACAGCGAAGCGATATGGAGAATTACGTTTTGAATGTGCGGAGTTAGAAAGAAAGAGTAATTAATAAACAGAAATTTTCCCCCAAACGTTAGTGGATTATGTGCAGGTTAAAATAGTGAAATTAAAAGACATGTTTTTGGCCTAAGCAGGTTGTACTCTACTAGAAATCAAAATAGCAGAGTCGATTGTATTGGAATCGGAAAGGAACATTTATATATATATTTGTGTATGTATATATATATATATATATATATATATATATATATATATATATATATATATATATATATATATAAATGTTTGATATAAAGATACAAATGTTTTATATATATATATATATATATATATACAGAGGTTAGAGTGTTCGGTTCACGATCGTACGGTCGTGAGTTCAATTCCCGGCGGCGCGTTGTGTCCTTGAGCAAGACACTTTATTTTGTGTTGCTCCAGCCCACTCAGCTGCCAAAAATGAGTAGTACCTGTATTTCAAAGAGTCGGTCTTGTCACATTCTGTGTTACGCTGAATCGCACTGAAAACTACGTTAAAGGTTCTCGTGTCTGTAGAGCGCTCAGCCGCCTGCACGTTAATTTCACTAGAAGGCTACCGGTTGATAGAATCATTTGGAACACTTGTCGTCGTAACTGACCATATGCAAGACCATATGCTTCTTACTGCAGTCCCTGATCATCATTTCAATATGAGTTTCATTATGTGATCTTCCTTAGAAGAACATTCTTCAGTTCAGCTTAAATCCTTTCGTTCACAATTAGTATTCAACAAGTCCCACTTCTGTGAAGTCCAGAAATCACTGAATAGGTTTGGTGCAGATTCGTGGATGGCAGTGTTGCGAAATCTGAGATAATATTGGTTCCTTCAAGAACGTGTTTCCAGAGCACTCTGCTTCTGAGTGGTACCTCACTGAGACAAGCGGAGATGTTTAAGTTTTTTGGTCACCCTTTCCAGCATTCGATTCTCACGAGTGGACAGGTTGACCATAAGCACAAATTCAATATAGTTTCAGTACTGTTTTCGTAGATACACTCATCTGTGGTCAATGATAGGAAGAATACGATCACGAATACAAGCAGTCGAAATGAAGTTCCTCAGAAAGATTCCTGGAGTAATGCTACTCGAGATGTTGCGTAACAAGTAGATCAGGAAATCTTTCTCGGTCGAGCCGCTACTTTGCCGCACTGAGGTGTCACAGCACCGGCACATAGTACATGTCATTAGAATGTCGCAGAAAAAACCACATGATTATTTTCCAAGCTGTGCCAACTGGCAGGAGACCTAGACGTAGATCAAGAACGAGATGGTTGGATAACATCTCAGTTGAACTCTAGAGGTAATTCAGTCGAAAAGGCTAATTACAGTTGCATTTGTTAAGACCCAAGAAAGAAGGCGCCTGAGAACTCTACTCCCACGACCCTCTCCAGAATAATGGGTTGAGAAAATGGAGGGATAGACGGATGACTTTCTCTCAAGTGAGTGAATTTCGTTTTCTAACGCAAAATAGCTTAAAAGGGTGAAAAATAAAAGAAAGCTAAGTCAAGGAAAGAAAGGCAATGTTATATGTATGGAATCGCTGGTGTAATGAAATCTGCAGGCGAGCCCTCATTATGTGTGACTTGTGTCAGTGCAGTGTCACATTTAATATATGTTACAGGTTCTGTGTGCATTATGCGTGTGGGTACGCATGTAGAGATTTACACACACACACACACACCCACACACACACACACACACACACAGTTTCACGTAGTTTCATAGATTATTCCTTCGGCCTCGAATACAATAACTGCCCAGTAGGAAGCCGTGTCCATTTCAAGCGCAACCTATTGGAAAATTAGATCTCCCCGTTTGCTGGTTAGACTATTTCGGATCGGTAAGAGCTTTTAATCTTCTGGTGCAAGGGAAATAACCCGTCTTCGTTAACGTTTTAATACGTAAGCTGTTAAATCTCGATATCTGAGCATTTCGTTACGATAGAAAGTTTAATTTTGTGTGTGTGTCTTTGTACAATCTGGCGAGGTATCTACAAGGCTGTGGCTTTCGTGGATACGAAATCTTTGGTAACTCTATGACCAGAATTCAGCTTTTTATTTCAACACACACACACACAGACACACACACACATATGTATGTAGATATATATA
>NC_068985.1:13323949-13326537 GCF_001194135.2 Octopus bimaculoides
ATATATATATATATATATATATATATATATATATATATATAGAGAGAGAGAGAGAGAGAGAGAGAGAGAGAGATAATGTGAGAACGTATAATGTTTCATGCAACAGGGTAAAATGGATTGCATTTTTAGCATGTATTTGTATAAAATTCTGAATTCAACAATTTGAAATAGAGAATCGCTACAATAAGCTCTGTACTTCGAAACGTATATTATATTTATTTTGCTGAAGAATGCCTCTCCGCTCGGCAAAGCTCTTTATGAACTATAATACATATTCCGATGCCGTCGTTGAGATAAATTATCGTGATTAAATTATTCATTCTATTGAGGAAACGGGCAAAGTTCGGCTGCCAGAATTACTTCTGGAAATGTCGCTTGAATATGTTTTATCAGTAAAATTATCAGGAATATCCGTCGCCATATTTAATAGCTTTAAATTCCTTTTACTTACAATCATAATTCTATGCTTCAGAAGATCTTTCACTACTTACATCATCAATACATCTTTCCGATTTCAGAACTACTATTTAATGTTGAAATACTTCTCGGTATTTCGCTACCACCTTCTACCAATGTGATAAACCACTGCAACCGAAGGTGAAATCTCTATGATTAAAAAAACTTCACGCAAGAAGTTTGCATACTTCTCCGACCATTGTTACAACGCGTAAACTTCAGTTACTACAATAGCCCCACAAAATCTGCTATTAATAATATAAATATTTAAGATGGCATTGCTAAGTATCCCTTGTTCATAGATATGAATGACCTTTTTATTCAGATTTACAATGAGTAAACCTCAGTCTACGATTCAAATGAACCATACAAATTATGTAGAAACTTAAACTCAATGTAGAAACTAACTGTTGTAGAACTATATAACCATTATCGTTATTTTGTCAGAAACCAAATTATACTTCAAGTAGAAAACGTTCATACTTCCTTGATAATTTATTTCACTTTTCCCAAAACTCAACTTGTGATTTAACGCTAAACGTAGACATCACACCACCATTATATTGGTAGTTGTGTCACCAGATATGAAGCTCTAGAATCCGAAATCACCTTGAAGAGTGAGAAAGCTTCAATTGCGTTTGAAACACTGGAGAAACGAATTTAATCAAACAGAGATTTGAAATTGTCCGCCACGTTTCACGTGCATCATGAAATGCCTGTTGTATTAGTAAGAGATATTAACCACATATAGATGGTATATCGCAATACTCGAGAGATCTAAGAAGTGTCTGTGATAGTTATTAAACATCAGTTGGGACTTTTTTACATGTAACATAAATTCTGGAAAAGGGGGACTACTTCAGGGTGGATGCTCGCCTCATCAAGTACCAAATGTAACGAGTCGGTCATTTCAATGCAGCAAATAATTTGCAGGTCCAGAGGAGATAACTTTGTAGAGAATTAATTTTCAGTAAGCGTTTTCCCACACGAACTAAAACCGAGTTTTCTCGAGTTCACAAAAGAACAACCATAACTGAATCAACAACAACACGGTTTATGCGAAAATTTCACAAGGACCAGAATGCCATTATGTCACTTTGTTCTGAAGTTTGAAAACTACGAATTGCCCGTCAAATAGTGAAATGTAATATTCACAAAATACGGGAGGGTTTGCTCAGAGATACTCTGGCCAACACAGTCACTGGTCACATTATATTTTGAAAATCCAGACCTGTCAACCATTAAGCATCACATGGAGGAGTGACATCACGAGGTACTTATATGCATATAACACCAGCGGAACACTACTGTCTTTATGTGTAAAGGTCTGGTTATTTGATAGACTGAAAATCTATTTTGGACGAAAGCATACGAACAGAGTTGAGAAAATCACAATTCGGACCATTTGTAAAAATATAATTGAACCACGGCGCTGTCGAGGTCGCTAGACTGAAATTCGAGTGAAAACACTACACACACACACACACACACACACACACACACACACACACACACACATACACACACAAAGACACACACACACACACACACACACACACATACATTCATCTAAACACACATATATACACGAACACAGGCTCACCCACATACGTATAAGTGCATGTAGTGCGCGGTGTATGATTTTGTGTGTGCATGTGTGTGTGTGGTGTGTATTTGTATGTGTGTGTGTATGTGTGTGTGTGTGTGTGCCTGCCTGTGTGTGTGAATTTTATGAGTAAGTATGAAACTACGAACTAATTTGTAACTGAATTTGATGTTTAGCATTCTCGGTGAATTACTACCTGGATTATGCGAAATGCTATTAACCTTGTGAAGTGCCCGTGCGTCTACTCGTTACATAAATCCTAGAAGGTTTCTTCACCTGTCTAGACTTCACTTAAATTTATAATTATTTGAAAGGTATAAATTACATTTTACATTATCCAGAAAGCACTGCGTGGTCCACTATCAATCAATTTACATTTCCTAAATATGCAGTGTCAGGTAAATTTATCAGGCTTGTTTAGCTTTTTAGATTGTATACACTAGAACTAATAACGAGTTATGAACCTTACTGTAAACAGAGATAATTGAAATATTAGGAGATTAGAGCTACATGTAGTGGCTCAAAG
>NC_068985.1:13327034-13328577 GCF_001194135.2 Octopus bimaculoides
GTATGATTGTGTATAGAGGAATATATTATTTTGTTTAAAAGAGTTCCAACACTGTCTGTTTTTTATGTTTTATTTATATTCCTGCAAAACCAATGTGGGATATAGAATATGGAATATACAATATATAATATAATATACAATATATAATATAATATACAATATATAATATAAAATAAAAATGGATAGTACTATGAAATAAAGTATTGAATGTCATATTGAATATATGGAATATGTCTTATTGATAGATGAAATATTGAGTGTTATTGAGAAAAAAGTCGTTAGAATTTTCGAAAACAATTTTTTATTTTTTCATTATTATTAACGCTTTCGTTCCTTTCTCGAACTTGTCAAATGAAATTTTGTGAATATACAAACAGCTTCTTCTTTTATATATAAAACAAATTTACTTGGGGGTTTTGTTTACAAGAGAACATTGTTTTTGCTTTTGTGGGGAGCTTCCATTGACAATGGAGATGGATAGATAGAAATTTAGGTAGACAGATAGACTGATAGATAGATAGATAGATAGATAGATAGATAGATAGATAGATAGATAGAGGGAGAGAAAGAAGGGGTATCCCCCTTCCTATTCACCATTTATCTATTTATTTATTTAGTCCTTTACCATTGTATTGGAATGGGTTTAAGGACGGTGACCTCTTCAACAAAAAAAAGATGAAATCAGGAGCGGTGTGATTATCACTGGAAGTCATTTTGCTTTCTTTCTCTCTTCCCCTTTCCTTCTTTTTTCCCTCTTTCTTTTTCTCCTCTTTGAGTTATATTTAGAATACAATCACACCTAACACTATATATATATATATAGTTGGAATTTACAAAAAAAAAAGACGAAGACGGGTGTGTAAACAATAAACAAATGTATTAGTTTAACGCTGGAGTAGTGGACTGTATCGTGGTGTTTCACGCAATAGGGTCGAAGAGTTTTACTTTCTGCTTTTTTTTTTACCTGCATTTTAATGCTTGTGTCTTCTGTAAGACATTAGACGTGTTTTGTTCTTTGCAAACCGGACCGCATCCTTCCTACATGAAACGTTGAAAGAAAACTGCATTATTTTTCCCTTGCTGTAGACCACCTAAGAGCTTGATGCTTGTGTTGACACATTCTTCGAATTCTACTGCTTTATTATACCAATGTTCACGCTTAAGTTTTTTAATTGATACTTGTATCTAAAGTCTTCCAAAATTTCGTGTATATATCTAAGAATTTGTGGCGAAGAGCGTTAGCTCGAAACGCCAAAGACCTTTCCCGAGAGTTAAACTAATACATCTGCTTGTTGTTCTTTCACCTGTTATCGCCTTTTGTTTATGGAAAATCTGTGAGATCCTTGGTACAGTTAGGAGGTATATTTGAAACAAAAAAGAATGACCTTACTGGTATTTCTAATCAGTTTAATTTATTTTTAAATCTTTAATAATATAAAATTTAGTCCATAGGTCTAGTGAGTTCTTTGTTAACTTGGGTTACAAAAAGTATATATACATCTCTCTCTTTTTCTCTCTCTCTCCCTCTCTCTTTATATATATA
>NC_068985.1:13328700-13328996 GCF_001194135.2 Octopus bimaculoides
ATATATATATATATATATATATATATATATACGCACATATACATATATACATACATATATACATATACAGACACACACACGTATATATACACATACATACACACATATACACACACATACATACAGACACATACACACATATGTATATATATACCCATATATACACACAAACATGCCTGTATGCACGTACAAATGTATATACATACATACACACACACACATAAATACCCCAAGTTCACATGTACACACCTCTCTCTATCGCTCTCGCTCTCTCTCTCTCTCTCTCTCTCTCTCTC
>NC_068985.1:13329009-13329312 GCF_001194135.2 Octopus bimaculoides
ATATATATATATATATATATATATATATATATATATATATATATACACATACACATACACACACGCGCATATATATAAATATATATGCGCATACACACGTACACACACATACACGTATATATATCTACACACACACATACATACATGCATACACGGATATACTCATACATATATACACGAATATACTCATACATACGCACACTTATATATAAATGCGTATCCATACACACGCGTATATATAGATATCAACACATACATACACACACATAGATATATACATATGCATACATATATATATATATA
>NC_068985.1:13329988-13337913 GCF_001194135.2 Octopus bimaculoides
TGTATGTATTGTGTATGTAAAGAACCCTCTGTCAGAAGCACCATTTGCAGTGAAAGGATCCCGTTATTTGTTGGGGGTGGGAGTAGAATATCATTTCTTTTTTTTTTTGTGTGTGTGTGTGTGTGTGTGTGTGTGTGTTTGTACCTCCTGATGAAGTTTTTTCTTCTTTATATTTCCGGAAATGATCGTCGTCCGACTATAGTAGGAAGGATTATTATTATTATTATTATGTCTCTCTTTGTATTGTACCCCTCATCATTATTATCATTATTAATAATATTATGAACACTAGTACTGATGAAGAGGATGCTGTAAAATACTTGACTTTTCGGGGATCATGGTCTTCCATTAAATACTTTTACCAGGAAGAAGCCGCCACTTGTGTCAGCATCAGTACTCAAATCGTTACTAACACGTACAAGTCAAAAGAACGAATAGCAGCCATTAACTCGTATTGTCATATGCCGCAATTTAATACTGCAAGGCATTTTATCTGCTGCTCTCAAGATTGTACCAATCTAGCAATTTGTAGTTATACTTCTAGAAATATAATATGCGATCGTATTCAAAGAATTCTTTAACCTTTTAAAAAACTGCAATTATGTCCATCTTGTCAATATAAATAAATGCAACGTATCCTTGGTTGTTTCTACAATTAGAGCAATGAGCAAGAAATAATTTTATGTCTTAAAAAAGTATTTATTACAAAATTGGACGTTAATCAATCGTGACAAAATGAAATTCACGTTCTAATTTAATTTTGCCATAAGGTTTTGTGTTTTCTGTATAAGGAACTACCACAGCAGTACACCTTTCACTTCCAATTTCATTAAAAGCATTGTTTATTTTAGTTCAAATTTGCTTTCATTTCATGCTGTTTTTGTTGTTGCCGTTGATGTTTTTGTTTAGCCCCGATTTGTACTGATCCTGTAACATACCTCCTTGATAATCGTCCGTTATATTAAAAGAGAATTGTATCCATAATTGCATTATACGATGTGTACCACCTTTTTATGACAAAAGAGTGTGATATAAGAAACAGGTGACTGGTAACTATAGCAGCTGGTATGACTACACAGAGACAAATTTTGTACATTTGTGCAGAATTAGAAATTGAACACACACGTCGCTTTTTCATCTTCCTAAAATTTAACTGAACAATTTGAACTAAACTTAGATGTCTGCTACAGAATCCCAAGGAGGGAAACGTTAGATATTTCTTAACAGAGCAACATAAAGCAAACACTTCTCATCAAACCAATAAGGGAACCTCTATATGGTATTTCGACCAGCGACAAACAGCAGCCAAATTTACCCCCAGTTTTTGAGCCAGTTGTTTTTTTTTGGGGGTATTTTTTTTTTTTTTGTGTAATATCTAACTGGGAATATTTGACAAGAATAACAAAAATATTTGTTTGAAAATAAATCAACAAAAATTGTTTGCTTTCTGAAAATACTTCTCTTTTTTCTTGCTATGCTCTTTTTTTTTTTTTCTCTTCCTTTCTCACTTTTCGTACTCCTCTTCAAAAATAATGCACAAAATTGAATAAGAATTTGTCGTGTTTTCTCTTTTTATGTATATTTTCTTTTTCTTATAATATCAACTAATAAACTAGAAAATGTAATGTGATCCTGAACTGAGAGATAAGATACAACATAATAGAAAATAAATAGACGTATAAGTAGAGCTTAATATTATCTATTGCATGCCGCCATTAAGGTATAAATGCATTTAACGTTCAACGATAAAGCGAATGTTTTAAGAGAAGATATTGATGGAAATTAACAAAGGAAAGTTATTTAGGGGTTTCTTGCGTTGGACAGTTTTTGCGAATTAAATCAAAAGAAAAGTAAAATAGAAAGATATTACTACAGTGCAAATATGACAAGTATATCAGTAAATAAAGTGGGATTATTGTGGACATGCTCGTGTTCATCTGATAACTTATGTATCTTACGTTTAACAACAGCCTTGAGCGAGTTGTCTGTTTTCAATTTGTTGTTCGGAAAAAGTAGAATATTTAATAACACTGCAATAAAAGTCAGCTTGGGCTTCCTTAGGCTAACATACGATGCCAATTTGTTTGAGACTAAATAGTTTCATGTTGCTGTAGAAGGAATGGTGATGCGATATTAGTTTTCAATTTTCCGGTTGTTACTTTTAATTGAATAATGTCTCAAAGAGTGGAGGACATAATAAACAGAAATCAAGCTATTAGGAATCGTTCATATCAATATATTTAATGTCGCATATTATACAAATCCAAATCTCCAGTTTTGCAGACCTAATTATTCCCTTTTCAGGAAAGAAAAACTTTGTTACATTGGTTATCACACCGGAAAAAAAAAAATTGCTTCTTGTGAGCCGACAGACATAAATATCCAACCACATTCTGTAACGTCTAGTATTATGTAACAAACGTTGTAAATTGTATCTATATTCGTGATGTAGGCCTGAGATGATAGGGCAGCACATTATATATATGTAATCAAGTTGTTTTTATTCGATGCTAGGAAAGATAAAATGTGCAACGGAAAACGTTGACATTTGGTTTCTAACAATGACCACTTCGACGGTAATTATTCCAGTTTTCTGATAAGGAAACGCGAGAATTCCAAACATAATTGCTACACGTCTAACTAAAAACCCTTCAAGAGAAATGACAGTATTCTATTAGTTATCATTATATCGCTGAACAACCACCAACATGAGAATTAAATGCAGATAGTCAATAAAATCTAATAAAATACTGGTGATTCATTATTATGTGAGGTAACAACCTACTTTATTGAACTCTCTCTCTCTCTCTCTCTCTCTTTATTTCTCTCTCTCTTTATTTCTCTATCTCTTTCTTTCTCTCTCTCTATCTCTAATCCATCTATCTATCTTACTCCTTCTTTTCTCTCCCTCATTCCGCCTCCCTGGTATTCTGTCTCTCGTTCTCCATGTACACACGCACATTGGCACGCACCCACACGCACATGATATATAATAAATATTGTACATATGTTGTATGCATATGTAGAAACATAGACAGTTATATGCGTATATATCTGTATATACACCTAGACTTGTTATATACATTTACGCATGCATACATGTGTATATATATATATATATATATATATATATATATATATATATATATATATATATAAATTTATCTATGTATATAGACACAATATATATACATTAATATACGCATGCACACCTACTGATACAATCAGATATATATGCACGTGCAGATACATACGTACTTATGCATACATAAATTAGCATTGATATACAGAAAATGAAGAAGAGATAGGAGGACTTGTAAGTTTAACAACTGAGAAAGAGGTTTTATTTGGTTTATGATGAAGATTTTCTGCGAAATGGTATCAAGACTTTACGTTCTTAAGTTGGATTGGCACTATAAGAGTATTTGGTTTGACAGATTAAAACAGCGTAAGATTCACTGCACTAAGAGTACATCACGTAAGCCGTCTAGGCATGGGCATGTGATGCATGAAACACATAGGCAACTCTGACAGAAAACAGAAGAATTAACATAAGAAATTCACTAACAACAACGTCGACAACGACAACGAGAATGTCAAGGAAGAGACGAAGATGCCTGCATGCAGTTGTGCGCATTGCTAGAAATATTAGCTTAATAGTTTTAAAATGAAAATCTAGCTGTTGTAAATTAATTATTTCTTACATCATACTGTGATGTACTTAAGCATTTCCTCAGTGTGGCTTCCTGGAGCTATTTCGTGTTTCTAGTGGTTCAATAATCATACATGCCCCAGATCGTGTTCGGTCAGTAGTGACCAATGTAGTAAATCCGTCAGGATATTCCCCACCGTTGACCTTTTTTCGTCTCCTGTCTGACTCTAAGGCTTGTTTTGTTCGTTTATTTCGTTCGTTTATTTGTTCGAAATAGATGAAAGGCAAAGTCGACCTCGGCGGAATTTGAACTCAGAACGTTAAGACGGACAGAATGCCGCTAATCATTTTGCCCAACGTGCTTACAGTTCTGCCAGCTCACCGCCTTCATAGTTGTAGATAATGAGAAAACTCTTTTGTATATGCACATGTATGTATGTACGTTTGTGTATATGCATACTTTAGTACCTTAGCTTATGTAAGTATTGAAATTCGGTTCCTGCTCAACTGAAAGTTTTACTTTACATAGAGACGCCGTCATAAAGATAGATTGTAGATATACCATTATTACTTGCGCCATAGCGAAGGCGGAGGTATTTTTTCAGTTGTGTTTGTTTGTTTGCCTGTAGACAAGATATCTCAAGAACCGCAGAATAGATTCGGACGAATCTTTCAGGGATGCTTGGCCTCGTGACTGGCACGACCTGATTAGATTTTGGGATCGATCTGGTACCGGACAAGCATTCTGGATAATTTTTCCGTTTTTTAACTTAATTTTTTAGAGCGATCGGGTTCATTTTAGTATTCTCGTTTGTGAGAGCAGTTCTCATTTTAAAAATAATCTCCGGCTAATCGTTAAGAAGACGTTGGCGTTGCCTTGGCGGAGATTTGCGCTCTCTGAGAGCTCTTATTATAATTATCATCATGCCATAAAAGAATGATTCCTCTAATGCTATTATGGTAGTTGTTTGGCACAAAATCCACCTACATCGTGCAGATCAAATGTACCTCAGCCAAGGACATTCTATTGTTTCCTGTGTATAGGGGACCCACGTGTACATTATCTAAATTGTCATTTTTTATGAACGCAGGGTGTGATTTAAATGTAGTTTGGCCGCGATTTCTAGCACATCAAACAACCATGTAGAAGCTGCCTCATCAACTCTTTACCTTCTCGTTGTTTTCCTATTGTGACCCCATATGTTTAACAAAACTAAAACCACTTCTGAAAAGCTAGGGTCCCCCTTTAGTGCCAGAAAATATTTCAACTCCCATTAGTCAATGAATACCTACAAGTGACTCAAGTAAAACTCTCGGTAAGCCATAGGTCACTGGATACGGGATGCTGCTGCTACTGCCACTGCCTCTGTCGCCACCGCCGTTGCTGCCTACACGTCCATTTTATACTGCAACCTAAACTAGATCATGCAACAGTTTGGCAATTAATCAATAACTATCAGCCTGCAATCACTGTTTAACTGGCTCACATTTTCACATATTTGTCCCTTTTATCACTGCAACAATAGATCCTGCAGTCTCCAGCTCGCTGACGGCATGCATCCTTTACTCAAGTAAAGTACCACTTTCTCTCTCTCTCTCTCTCTCTCTCTCTCTCTCTCTCTCTCTCTCTCTCTCTCTCTCTCTCTCTCTCTCTCTCTCTCTCTTTTTCCACTTCCTTAAAATCATGAGTGTCATCTTTCATCCTGTGTTAAACACCTCACCCAACAAAGTCTTCCTAGGACTTCAGTCATCTACAAGCTCCAACCTTCTTTGGCTTTTCGAGCAAATATTGACATATGAAGCATCAAATTTAACATTATTTCCATCGAAGTACCTCTTTTTCTCTGACAAATTTATGGAACAAACTAAATAAATAACAGGAGTAAGTACCAGCCTGCAGATGTCCCTTAGAATCTGGGTAGATTTTATACTCTTATATTAAATTTTACTACAAATGTTTTGCGAATCTGACATTGAAATATCAAAACTGTTTCGTATATTGGAATAATCCTTTCTACTATAAGCACAAGGCCTGAAATTTGGTGGTGGAGGTAAGTCGATTACATCAACCGCAATATTTGACTGGTACATATTTATTTGAAGCAGAAGGGATGGAAGGCTAAGACGAGTCCGGTGGAATTTGAACTCAGACGCGAAACGGAAGAAGTGTGCTTAGCAATTGTTAGACTTGGTAAAGATTCTGCCATGCAGAACTTGGGTAAGAAGCTGGCACTTATTAGAATCATAGAAATAGTAGGGACAATTTTAGTGGAGAATAAACGATGAGTCAAAAATTACCGTCAAATCCTAATTGAAAGTTGATTTTGTTAAAGCAAATTTAGTTCACTATCAACATGTATGTCCGTAAGAAATTCACAAAATATCAATACTGTCCGTTTCATTTTCCTTTTATATCTGATAAATGTGTAAAATACGTATGAACATTGACGAAAATACAACGTGATAAATATAAAAGCACCTGAACGTGAAAAAAAAAAGAGAGAATTCTTAAAATAATAAGGAATAAAACACTACTGAATAATGAAGTTAATCTAACAGAAAAAATATTTTTAAACAGCCACCATTAGATAAAAAAGAAGCACTAATATAATAATACTGGATAAGGAAGCTACAAAGACGTAGCAACGATAACAAACACACCACATGATGGTGAAAATACCCTCAGATGATAAAAAGTAAAGACGTCGCTGAATAAAGGATGTAATCTAATATGATAAAGTGTAAAATATCATTTGATAAGGAAGATAGCCAAATGTGATAAGGAGTAAAACATCACTATATTAGAATGTTATCCTAACGTAATAGAAGGTTGAACAACACCACTGCACAAAGAAGATATACAAACACGATAAAGATAGAACACCTTTGGCTAATAAAGATATGCTAATGTGGTACATACTGTAATAAAATAATTACGAAAGGTTTGAACCAACGAAATCTGCCGTGTATGAAAAAAAAATGCTTTCATATCGATCACTTCCGAATTGATTGGCATAAGTAACAGTTTCGTGTTCATGTACGAAAGCGAAATGTTAATTCATGACATGTTTCCGTGAATAGCTGATTATAACAAATTACTGATGAATCTTTTAGTGGCCCAGGAGGGGAATAAACAACAGGATTTTAATTACGAATCACCAACAAACTTTGATGTTGCATATCATTTTACATTATGTTCTGAATTTTCTAAATTTCATTGTCTTCTCATTCATATACAGACCACACAAAGCACTGCTCCATTCTACACTATAATGCGTTTAATTATCTGAAAGGACCAGCGGGGGAGTTTCTATACGTTCTTAGATCTGTTAATAACAGCAAATAAATTCCCCTCAAAGATTACACTGTCGTCTTAGAAAGGAAGACAAGATGTTCAGACCTGAAATGCGTTTTATTATGGTCATATTCGATCAGGGGTAATATAACATAAACAATTATAGCAACAATAAGAGAAAAAACTAAAAAAAATTAGGAATCAACAACGAGAGAAACGTGTAACTACGATGGTAGCAACGAGAATAACAAAAAGAACAAGTGAAATATTAAAAATGGCCGAAGCTTTATAGCTCTCCAAATAAATTATTTATGTCTAATTAAAAAAAGAATCTGAAGCGAGTGGATTTCCAAAACACTAGCATCCCTGAGTATTTTACTTACATACATAATACCGATTTCCGATCGCTGCTTTCCTATAAATCTCGTAAGGATGGTAAATGAGAGCTAGTTTCACGTGTTACAATTAGTTCATTTAAAGTAGTTTGTTGTTCTTTCACAAAGTTTCAACCTGGTGCCATTGCTAATTTTACTTCTTCTTCTTCTTCTTCTTCTTCTTCTTATTATTATTATTATTATTATTATTATTATTATTATTATTATTATTATTATTACTATTATTATTATTATTATTATTATTACTATTATAGCTATTGCACAGTATACAATATCGTGAGGTTGTTGATTGAAGATATTGTGTCTACCGGGGGTTTGCACTGTTTGTCAAGTCACAACAAGGACCTCAGACAGACAGTACTTTACGCAATATGCGTGCAGTTACAAGTGACGCCCACTCTTGCAATACATCCAGATTGTAGGGTATTTCTAAGATTTTCAGATGTTTTTTTTTCAGATTGGGTGGTATTGAACCCAATACTCCGATGACAATATGTTCAACTCTCGTAGCTGCCACATCTTAGCGATCTCAATTCTCAGGTCTCCATATTTATCAACTTTTGCTCTTTCTTTCGTGATGATA
>NC_068985.1:13337923-13339355 GCF_001194135.2 Octopus bimaculoides
CCATATTTATCAACTTTTGCTCTTTCTTTCGTGATGATACGTTGATATCTTGGCACTGCTACGTCGATCAAACTCCTGTTTGTCCCTCCGAAAGGTTTTCATATCCGGCCATCGGTGCTCTAACACTTTGTCTGTTTGGAAATTAAAGTCCCAGAGGATTTTTGCCTTCCCCTTTTCGTCCATTACCTTTTCCGGTGTATGTTGGTACCAAACACCCGTCACCTCATAGCCATACTTACAGCATAGTAGCCAGTAAAGGTTTTGGGCTACTTTGTCGTGTATACACTTGTACTCTTCCTGCACAAGACTTTCACAAGCACTAACAATGTGAGTCACGCTTTTAACTTTCTTCCTACGCATTCTGCAGAGGTTTGTTGCACTTGTGTGGTATATATTCTTTTTCACTGAGTCGGTATTCAATGCCTGATCCTGAGCAGCGTTGATTAGGCTTCCAGTATTCATTTTTAGGTCTTTTAATTTGTTGGTTTCACGGTAGAACTGACCATACGGAGTAGGGTTTCTTCTCTCTCATTGGTTGTTCTTGTTTGAAATTCATGAGCACTCTCAAGTCCATTTTTGTTAACTTATTATTATTATTATTATTATTATTATTATTATTATTATTATCATTATTATTATGGGAACGAGCTGGCAGAACTGTTAACACGCTGGGCAAAATGCTTAGCTGCATCTCATCTGCCGTTTCGTTCTGAGCTCATATTCCACCGAGGTCGACTTTACCTTTCATCCTTTAGGGGTCGAAAATTAAGTACCAGTTTAATACTGGGGTCAATGTAATAGACTTGCCAGCTCGCCACCCTCCTTGTGCCACACATTGAAACCATTACCATTTTTATTAAAGTGGTGAGCTGGCAAAACCGTTAGCACATCGGGTAAAATAGTAGGCAGCATCTCATCCGTCTTTACGTTCTGGGTTCAAATTCCGTCGAAGTCGTTTTTGAATTTCATCTTTTAGAGGTCAATGAATGGAGTACCAGTTAAGCACTACGAAGTCATATGATCGACTACTCCTCCCACAAATTTCAAGCTTTTTGCCTATAGGAGAATGGATTATTATCATTATTATCATTATTATTATACCTGACACTATTTTTGTATGGTCAGCAACTAAATATCACGAACTAATCTGGATATGAACAATTTCTAATGACAAAGCCCTACTCATTTTGTCAAAGATTGTAAACATTCTTACGAAACCATAAGACATAGTTTTGAAAAATTAAGATGGAGTCAAACTTTCATAGTAAATGTCTCTAGTTTCTTACACATTACTCATGTAGGTACTTGCTTCACTTTAAACTTTATAATGCCATCAAGTGTCTCTTGTTACGAGGGTCTCACGAATTTCAGAATAGCTCGTGTAGGATATATTACGAGTAATATTCCTTCTGACTGGAGAGTCTCGATCGAT
>NC_068985.1:13339733-13340177 GCF_001194135.2 Octopus bimaculoides
AGAGAGAGAGAGAGAGAGAGAGAGAGAGATAATGAGTGAGTGAGAGAGAGTGAGAGAGAGTGAGAGAGAGAGAGAGATTGATTGATAGATAGATAGATAGATAGATAGATAGATAGATAGATAGATAGATAGATAGATAGATAGATATCGTACTTATGTATATATGCATGCATACATACACACGTATATGTGAATATGTGTTTGTTCAATAATTATATATATATGCATATATAAAAAGAGAAAAAGAAAGAGAGAGAGAGAAGGAGGGAGAGTGTGTCACACATTCAAGGTAGGCACATTGTGGTAATTAAAATTATATAGCTTCCTCGAGCATGTTAAACATTCATGTTTTGCAATTAAGTATTAAGATTATATTTTTAGAAGGAATGTCATTAAAAGTGAAGATTATATATATATATATATATGTGTGTGTGTGTGTGTGTG
>NC_068985.1:13340187-13340822 GCF_001194135.2 Octopus bimaculoides
TATATACATGCATATATGGGTACAGGACATCAAAAAAACGTGGACAGAATGAGAAACGAGAACATAAAATACAAAAACATAGAAAACGAACATTTTTCGAACAACGAAACAACAAACAGAGAAACGAGATATCCAACATAAAGAACATTCCCTTCATCAGTTGTCCCTGTTTTATCTACTCTGCGTTTGGAATGTAAGGACAAAATGCGACTTTGTTAAAGCAGTCCTTCCCCCAAAGCAAATTAAATAAAATTTGGGATTTTTATGCGGAGGGTGAAAAGGGTATCAAGAACAGGACAGTGAGATCAAAACAGTAAAGACAAATGGTGAGGGCTGTTAAGCTAAGACGATGTGAAGTGGTGAACGCTGGGAAAACTAGCTTTCAGAAGAGACAGATAAAAGCACGTCTTGTCTTTAGGAAGGAAGTAGAGGAAAGAGAGAATGAACGCGTTGGTCACGTGTGGGCGACGAGATAGTCAAGGAGGAAGCGTGAAAGAGAGAGAGAGGTAACGGTGAAGGGGAGAGGAGAGGAATAGCGAAAGGGTGGGAGAGAAATGTAGAAAGGAAGAAGAACAAATGAGGGAGATAGACAGAAAAGAGATAGAATAAGAATGCGTATATATATATATATATAT
>NC_068985.1:13341254-13343506 GCF_001194135.2 Octopus bimaculoides
TAACCATTTAAAGTTAATCATAGACGCGTTCCTGGATTATGAATGATAATACTCAATTTCCGTCATCGGTATGATATTCCAGTAGTACATTCGACTATGCTAGCAAATCGCGCAAGCATGAACGAGTGAACATCACGCCTCGACACAACCTGAAAGCATAACCGAACTTACCTCGGCCAGTCATTCCACTACCTCCTCCTCAAGAAATTACCATGTGCGTTACAAGTAATGCTATCTGTTGGAGTCTCAGCTTTTTTAGCTGCTATTTCTGAACTTCGGTATATGGTGAAGCAAATGCTTGCTGATCCCTTAATTATGTTTATAAATGTATAGGAACTTTTAAATAAGTTCTCCACCAAGAACTGAAGCATCAACAAATCCGGCAGTAAATACAGCTTCAAATCGGATAAAACCACTCCTCAATTGAAGAACCTTGTAAATCGCAAATGTGATACAATAAAGAACATTAAATGCTTACGATTACCGCAGCATACACATCCCATTTAAAACTCATTAAGATATCATTAGGCCTTCTTTAAGTCATATATCCTTGTACACATTCGAGCCAACAAAGCAATAAATACGGAGGGAAAATTCTCGAGAAATAATATTAATACAGACACACACATATGTACATATGTCATATATCGTGTGTGTGTGTGTGTGTGTGTGTGTGTGTGTGTGTGTGTGTGTGTGTGTGTATTTCTACTTTCGTTCTCATATTTCCCTCTATACAGTGCTCTGAATACAATGACTTGGTTGTCAAAAATGGTTTGTTGCTGCAACTTGCGGTTTCTATTTCTTGTATTATTTGTTAAGGAAAATTATTTATTTGAAACTAGTTTTTGTTTTGAACACATACTGAATGCTCGTATACGAACATAGAATGAATTGTCGATGATAAGTTTGATACGAAATTACGTCTGCATAAAACTTCGCACGATGCATTTTTGTTTGATTATAACTAAATTTTTATGCACATTATGCCGTGCTGTGCTTCCTGTTGCTGCTATACTAACCCCTCACACATAATGTCACATTTTACTAAAATGTGAATAAGAATGCATTGTATATGTTCCCATAATAAATGCATTAGAAAGTGAATTGCGATTATTTACCGTGAAAAGAAACAAACTAGCAACATACTCGTTGTCTTCGGTCACGATTTATACAGTTTGCTCTTTTACATTAGCATAAAACCATCCATAAATATGATAATATTATAATAGGTATTATAAGCGGTAACCAAAATAAAGCTGTTATTTAATGTTGCATATTGTGTACAAAGAAACCGGACAGGTGAAATATTTAATATCATAAATTGTTAGATTCTCAGACAAAGACTTCAAGATGGAAATTTCAATAATGTATTTCTCAATAAATATTTTCTTCAATTGGTGAAATATTTTCTTAAATAATCAGTTCGTGAGTAGAACCATGACAGTTACATGTTTATCATGCTGGCCTGAATTTCAGTAAATATAATAAGTTAGCATGAATAGTACAAATAAAAAGAAAATATGGCCCATATATTTCAAACAAATTTTTATAGAAATTATTATTTTCCTATTCATTCTTTTGGTCTGTTGTTTAGTCCAAATTCTTGGTTTGCTTAAAGTAGGAAGTCTGTTGAAACCAACTGTTTTCTTTCAATCATACGACATTAAGACGAATTTTATGCATTTTTGTAAACACACGGAGAGGGGGAAAGTCGTGATCATTTATTGCTTTTGCAATTTTGCTAGATGCAATTTTGGAGATGTACAACTTCGAAAAGTTTTTCGATAAATGGATGAATTGTGATTTTGTTTGCCTAATTTTTCTTTTTACAAATACTGTTGTATTTTAAGTGAATATAAAGAAAAAAATTACTTTAGTTAATGCAAAGAATATACGTAACTACCTATTCAGTGTTGTTTATGTCATTGAACATTATTTTAAACAGTAAACAGTATCATGGGTGAAAATAAATTGAATTAGGTATTTTTCCAGTAAATATGTTTGTAAATAATGAATACTAAATGATGAATGTAATATTAGAGAGGGATTTCACTGAAATTATGTGACTAAAATGAAGTTTGACGACTACATATTGTGTATCATAATATTACTATAATTGAAATTTCTGGAAATACGTTGTTTCGGTTGAGAAACGTGCATTTTTAGGAAATTTTATTTCTTGCTCCTTTCATTTTTCTTATTTCGAATTCTAATAAACTAGATTTGTACACACACACATATATATATATACA
>NC_068985.1:13343684-13347890 GCF_001194135.2 Octopus bimaculoides
TATATATATATATACATATATATATATACATATATATATACACACACACACATACACACACAGAGAAGCTTTCTTATGAAACTGCATGACTTCTTCATAAACGTCTGGAATGGAGGCCGTTTACCACGGCACTTCAAGGATGCCTCAATTCGGCGTCTGTATACGAATAAAGGAAACAGAAGTGTCTGTGGTAATCATCGTGGACTATCGCTTCTGTCTATTGCTTGTAAGATTCATGCTCGATTCATTCTTGACAGGATCATCATCAAACATCTATCCCAGAATCACAGTGTGGATTATCGTTCCTGTCGTGGCACTATCGACATGATTGTTTCCCTCCGACAGGTCATGGAGAAGTTACGTAAGTTTCTTTTGATATTCGTTGGCCTTACTACGGTCTTCGGCACTGTTAACCGGCAAGCACTGTGGAAAGTTCTGATAAAGTTTGGTATACCTGACAAGATGTTGAATGATATCACTTCCTTCCATGAGGGTATCTAGGCTGCTCTCGTGTCCTGTGGGGAATCTTCGGCTTCCTTTGATGTTACAAACGCACAAAACCAGATTGTGTTCCAGCTCTTCTTTTACTCTTTTACTTGTTTCAGTCATTTGACTGCGGCCATGCTGGAGCACCATCTTTAGTCGAGAAAATCGACCCCAAGACTTATTCTTTGTAAGCCTAGTTCTTATTCTATTGGACACTTTTGCCGAACCGCTAGTTACGGGGACGTAAACACACCAGCATCGGTTGTCAAAGCGATGTTGGGGGAAAAACACAGACATACAAACACACAGACATACAAACACACAGACATACAAACACACAGACATACAAACACAGACATACAAACACACAGACATACACACACATATATGAGAATGCATATATGTGTGCTTGTGTGTGTGGGGGGGCGATTAAAAGCTTGCTTCCCAACAACATGGTTCTGAGTTCAGTCCCACTACGTGGCACCTTGGGCAGCTGTTTTCAACAATGGCTTCATGCTGACCAAAACATTGACTATCTAAGAAAAAAAAAAACTTAATTCACCAAATTATTTTGTTATACGCATGCGCTCTTTGATTTGGATTGTGTCATGTGCTACATCGACGTAATCTTTGAGTATTTGTTTTGGAGAGCTTCGAGAATTTCTCGTCCTAAATTTGAACAAGTCTAAACTAATACACAACTTCTTACTGTCTCAGTTAACATTCGATCTCTCTATCATTTTTGCTAACGAACAACGATTTAAGGATTCTTATATACTTCCTTTAAATTTGGAAACCCTAGAATTATCCGGAAGTCCCTTTTTCGCGATATTACAGTTTCCACTTGGACAGTGCTAAGTGAATCCATTGGCACTCACCCTCAGTATCAACATACCTGAGATTTTTAGTCGCAAAATACCCAGAGATACAATCGAAAGTAACTAGATATCATTTTTTTACCACTCAAAATAACTTAAAACTCGGAATTCATTATCCGCGAGAAAACATATCCAATCGCCATGTTTTCCTCACCTTCGAAATGCGGATTAAGATGAACGGTAACCTAATACGGGAAAGCTTTTTTTCTTCCTTATCCTTTGGCTTAATGTCATTTCCAGCCGACCGCAGTCATTCTTCATTGCAGGAAGTAATGAACTGCCTTGCACAATTTTCCTTTTTCTTACATTCAATTAATTTCTTTTTTAGCAGTTCGGCAACAGTCAGTTTTCCCTCTTTTTGTGGGGAATTATTTCTGTTCACTGCAACTTTTTCACTTCTACTAGTATTTTTCTCGTTTACCACTCTGTAAGTAATCTGTACTTCTTTTCCCTTTCGGCAATTTGTTTTTATTTCTTGCATTCAATTTCTCCATTGTTTCACACACGCATCTGCATACACATTTTCCCTGCTCTATCATCCAGTAACATGTAATTCTGTAGTATTTCCTTTTTCTCTAGATTTATGTATTTTACGTTGATTTATTTTGCACTCACAATTTAACGTTCTTTTTCACTCGACTTACTCTCTGGAGATTCATAGAACACGTTCTAACATAGACACATAAAAGGAATTCTCTAACTCACTCGATACGTTTGCCAGAGGCTGTAAAGAAATCTCCACACACGTACATGCAAGCTCACCACATTATGCATTTGCTTTACGCTACATGGTGCCTTCATATATCAGTTGTTATTTCTAAATCTGTCTTAACATTAAGTTCAGGTTCCTGGCGTAACTTGCATCACATACCGCTCATGGCTACATTTATAATAGCATTACTTCACTTTCTATACAATCTCGGACATATCACAATCAGTAGAGAAAGTTTGCAGCTCATGCTATTCAACTCGCTGCATTGTTTATCTCAACCAAACTACTAACACAACCCGCCATTTTTGCATATTAGTCATCTACAGTATATAGGCATATTTGGAAAAACTGTAGGGTTTTTTCGTGGTACATAGGTACTCAGGCACGTGGCATCATACACAAATATAGTAATATAAGAATATTGAATTACGGATCAAGAATACCAGGCAGTTTATCAAGAATCAGTTTTATATTTTACTATACATGCTTACTGGACTAATAACACTTTCTTTTCACAAATTGTTGTTCTTACCACTCAAACATAAACATACACATCTCATTGAATTTGCGTAGAAGGTTTTTCTCGTACCACGACTCACTTATGACCATGAAACTAATTTCTGCATACAACAATACCACACATTTTATTTTGTAGTACATAAAAAGCCCACACTAGCCTTACAACATTTGGTCACCTACTAACGACCTTGCTCATTCCTTCGGTTTTAGTTGTATATATATACGCTGTTTGTGAGTGATATAAGTGTTAGCAAAGTTTAAACACACGACTTGTAATGTAACTAAGAAAATATAAGCAAAGCTAAGTATGTTCTTCACAAAGATTATCGTATGCATGCATCTCACAGATGAGAGAGAAACACATTAGTGGAAACTAGAGTGAAGATCTATGTCACCCGGCTTTGACAGGTCAGCCACAACAATGGATCGCCAGCAAGGAACAAATTATGTAAGAAAAATTATATAAATAGGCGTAGGAATAACTGTGCGGTAAGTAGCTTGCTTACCGACCACATGGTTCCGGGATCAGTCCCACTGCGTGGCACTTTGGGAAAGTGTCTTCTACTATAGCCTCGGGCAGACCAAAGCCTTGTGAGTGGATTTGGTAGACGGAAACTGAAAGAATCCCCTCGTATATATGTATATATATGTATGTATGTGTGTGTATATGTTTGTGTCTGTGTTTGTCTCTGCCAACATCGCTTGACAACCGATGGTGGTGTGTTTACGTCCCCGTAACTTAGCGGTTCGGCAAAAGAGACCGATAGAATAAGTACTAGGCTTCCAAAGAATAAGTCCTGGGGTCGATTTGCTCGACTAAAGGCGGTGCTCCAGCATGGCCACAGTCAAATGACTGAAACAAGTAAAAGAGTAAAAGAGTACAACAACTAATGAAAGAAGAAAATAAAACTGAATTATTATTGGCAGCAGTGTTATACCTCTGAACTTTACTATCTGCAAACGATATCCATATTGACCCAATCGTTTTCTTTACAAACAACTCCTAAATCATTTTCGTGTAGATCACATTGATTTGCTGTATGCACGAGCAGTTCGGCTTAGTTTTCCTTTCTGTGTTTTTCTCCCTGTATTATATTCTCCATAGTAAATCATTAAATATTTCTCCTTGAGTAGTTGCTATCCATCGGAAATATTAGAAGATAAAAACCTTATTTAAAACTATGTCTATGGTATAAATAAATATACGCTGGTATACATATCTACACATAATATACTGGTAGATAGATAGATAGATAGATAGATAGATAGATAGATAGATAGATAGATACATTTCTTTTATTAGCCACACAGGGCTCAACGAAGATGGGACAAATACAATGTAGAGCTTTTCTTTTTGGGAGGGGGAAGGAAGGAAAACAAAAAAAACAAAAAAAACAAAAAAAAATTGGTGGTGTCGATCAAAAGGGATCGTAGGAAGGGAAAAAGGGGCAGTTCGATCAAAAGGGATCGAAAAAAAAAGAAAAGGAAAGGCCGATCAATAGGGATCGTGTATCACACAGTAATGTTCTCGTGTAAAAGGGGGGAGGACAGTTTAGGTTTAGCCGTGGAAGGAAAAGCCCACGGAAAAGACCACGGTAACCTTGGTCAATA
>NC_068985.1:13354816-13363824 GCF_001194135.2 Octopus bimaculoides
CTGTGTTTGTTTGTGTAAGTGGTTGTGTTGTTGGTTTTGTTGTTGTTGGTTGTTGACTTTCTGGTTGTGGTGTATGTGATGTGTGGGAAGTGGGATCAGTGTTTGTATTGTCTTTTGGTTTAACTGTTTCTTTAGTTCTTGTTGTTGTAGGTGTTTTTCCGGATGCTGTTTTATGTTCGTTTGTTGGTGTTGTTGGGTGTGTCTCATTGCTTGTTTTCTGTGTTGATGGTGGTGTGGGTAGATAGATAGATAGATAGATAGATAGATAGATAGATAGATAGATAGATAGATAGATAGATAGATAAATGGATGGATGGATGGATGGATAGAATAAAAATGAAGAGTACAGTTTGTTCTTATACACATAACAACTTTACACGTGCTTTAGCTGAAATCACAGAATGATTACGTTTTTTACCATTATGCAATCATTTCCAAAATGTCGCCTTCTCAGGAATTCTTATTAAAACAATAGAACTATGTTTAATGTCATTGACCTTTATTAATTATTTCCATGTAGCACGAATTTTATTCCAAGGTATCTTCTAAAGAGACTAACGGAATTTATGGATTTCTAACTCTAACTCAGTGTCACTATAAGCATCACATGTGTGTGTGTGTGTGTGTGTGTGTGTGTGTGTGTGTGTGTGTGTGTGTGTGTATCAAATACAATCGTTACTAAATGTGACTAGGGATACTAAGACATCTACATTGCTAGAAATAAGAGTTAAAATACTCTTAATGCTGTAGGAAGAGCGCAAATGTATACTCACATACTGATAGGAATTGTAACTGCCTCAACATCGTCTCGAGAATCACTCAGACTAAACGATTAGTTTCACCGAGGATTGCATGTTCGGCAGTTGTCGAGCAATTCCGTCTGTCACCATATATGTATTTACTATAGAAATCTATAGATGATTTTAGCGGAATGCTGATACGTATACAAAATGTTAATTTCTTTATAGTGATCAAATATACATGTTGTACTCCGATCCAGTCAGCCTTTCCTGGACAGGTACACAGGTGACCGCGTGTCAGGTGTTGAAGGGATCGTAGAGCAACGTGAGATGAAGGGTTTTGTTCAAGAACACAAGGCACCACCCAGTCTAGGAACTGAAACCACGATCTCATGATTGTGAGTGCAACACCCTAACTACTAGGCCACGTATCCTCACAGACACGCACACATATAATTATATATGTATATATCTATATATATATATATACATGTTTTCTTTTGTCGGTTTCAGCTCAAAGCTGCGGCCATGCTGGGACACTGCCGTTTTGCTGCACTTCTATTATTGAGAGCCTTCCCTGATATATGGCATTTGGTGAATAAGGAAGTTTGACGTCACTGCCGTCATTTGCGCCTCTTGCCGCGAGGTAGATTCATCTAGGACCCTCGACAGGAAGAAATCCACTTTTGTTTTGAAAACACCTACATCCACTTTGCGTAGATCCCTCGCTCTCTTTGGGAGAATATTAAAAAGCTGTGGGTCCTTGAAACCCAGACTGTTGCAGTAACTAGTCCTGAGGTGCGACAGCATTGTCGGGATATTTGGCACTGTGCAGTGACGACCCGTTCCGGCATTTGTGTAACTTTCAACGCCAAAGTTTGGTACAATCCCTTCCAGGATCTTCCAGATGTATATTACTGCATATCGCTCCCACCTTCGCTCCGGGGAGTAGAGTCTTAGCTGTTCCAACCTTTCCCAGTAGCTGAGCTGTTGTAATGAGATGATCTTCTTTGTGTAGTTTCGCTGGATTGCTTCAATGTCCGCTGTTAATTTTACACTGTTCGCTGACCATAGCTGGGAGCAATAGTCCAGGCGGCTAAGGACGAATATCCTCCAGAGGACCATCATGGTTTCCTTTTCTCTGGTTCTGAAGGTTTTCAGGATTCATCCAGTGAGCCGTCTGCACTTTGGCGCCATCTTGGTAATGTATACTTGGAAAGAGGTATCATCACTCAGGTTGATACCCAGGTCACGCACTGACTATAGTTCTGGGATTGTAATCTTCCCCTGGCCAGTATACCCTGTAAGTGTTCCGTTCAATTTTGCATGCTGCTAGCACAGGGTCCTCAGCCCGTCTGTAAATTGCGCCCAACTCATACTGCGGAGATGCAACATCACTAGGGTTTTTTATTTTCTCCGACTTTCGTATCAAATGCGTAGCTAGCAAGGGTGGCTATCCGGACAGCTGAGGGCATACCTGAGAGGCTCACTATGAAAAGAAATGGCCCCAAGAGAGTGCTCAGTGTAACAGCACTCATTCTTTTAATTGTTTCAGTCATTTGACTATTCCTATGCTGGAGCACCGCCTTTAGTCGAACAAATCGACCCCAGGACTTATTCTTTGTAAGCCTATTATTTATTCTATCGGTCCATTTTGCCGAACCAGCATTGGTTGTCAAGCGATGGTGGGGGGGGGGGTGACAAACATAAACACACAAACACATATACACATATATACATATATACGACAGGCTTCTTTCAGTTTCCGTCTACCAAATCCACTCACAAGGCTTTGGTCGGCCCGAGGCTATAGTAGAAGACACTTGCCCAAGGTGCCACGCAGTGGGACTGAACCCAGAACATGTGGTTGGTAAGCAAGCTACTTACCACGCAGCCTCTGCTGCGCCTATATTTGTGTTTCCTTTGAAGTGGCTCCATATTATATATATATTTGCGTGTGTTCTGTGTTAGCAGTAAATCTTTCCTAATTAACTGATTCAATCCATTCATATTCATAGTCTTGCCACATTATGCTAAGTGTCATTCACCACAAAATATTCCTGACGTAATGAAGAAGTTATTGAACCCCGTGAACATTGAGTTGACCAATTGTAATGCTGTCCGATTTCTCTATAATCCTTCATTATTCCCGAAACCTTGTCTGACAGAAGCAGTAATACTCTAGCAGTGTAAAATACCGTGTACTACCAGAATGAATCACTACATGTTTAGTAATAAGCACAACTTCCATAATATATATTCTTTTGTTCGTTTTCTGCGGCCATGCTCGAGCACCGCCATAATTGTTTGAGTCATTAGACTGCAGGGGAGATGCTGGGACGCCGTCCTCAAAGGTTTATCGAATAGATCGACTTGTCTATTATGTTTTTTGGTACTTTTTCTACTTCGATATTTAAAGGAACTGCTAAGGTACAGGGACGTAATCAAGCCAATACCGGTTTTCAAACGATGGTGCGAGGTAAACACACGCAGACATACACACATACATGCAAATATACAACCGTGTTGACCCAGGGTAGCAGTACTTCCTCCAGGCACTTAATGTAGTCCTCCGTGTTGAGTTTGAGGCCGTGTGGGAAAATGAATGGAGGCATAACGTCGCCATCACTAGCAATCACCCCAAACACCATGATGTTGACTGGATGTTTGATTTTTATCACTCTTGGTACATGTCTTTAGATGACACTGTCTTTAGATTGACACCCACACACTCTGAAATGTTCATATTGGAGCTTCCGGTGTTAATACCAAGCAGTACAGCATGACATTTCCAAATTTCTGGCAGAGTGCTCTATATCTCACAGACGGTGCCCAACGGACCCTACTATACTATGTAGTTGACAAAATCAAAAACAGACAATGCACCTGCACAAAATTAGAAATATATAATGGCGACAATTTACCCATCGCACCTTCCGTGTGTGTGTGAATGCATATATTAATATAGAGGAACAAGTATATTTACAGGAAAAGAATCTTACCTTCATCTGCTTAGTTGCAAATTGGAAATAATAACTGTTTTGGCACCTAAAACGATATTGCTCCTGGCAAAGGTGCCCAGAGTATATTAATATTGCAAAAATACATACTACCGACAATTGCACACAAGAACAAGAGGAATACAGAAAAAAGTATAAGGAATATGCAAAACAAAAAGAGATAGCAAACAAGGTCAAACCAACAAAAGTAGAATAGTCGTATGATAAATTTTGAAAGGGACAACGGAGGTGCAAGACCAAACACAAAGTGATATATATATATATATATATATATATATATATATATATATATATATATATATATACAAGTCGTCAAACTATTTGAAGGTAAATTACAGGCAGCAAGAAATACAAAAGAGATTGAAACAAGATAAAAATCATATATTTCGATGAATATAGTCTACGTGTTGTTCGTTGACTGTGTTGCGTGTAAAAGCTTATTATATAGTTGTTTTTTTAATGAGATACATTTTTTTCTATCTTTGTATAAGCTGCTAGCTTGGTGGTTTCGTTATTGTGATCTTGTTTGCGTGAAAAAGAAACTTAGTTTGACGAATTATTCGTGTGCGATATTATCGACTGCATATGAATTAGCATTTCAGCGTGTGTACTGTAGCGTGTTACTACATACACACGTAAACAGTCGCAGAAGTAGTTTTTCTTTTAGAATATTGTTCTTTAGTTTAGATCGAGTGAAAAAAAGAAAAAAAGACAGAGTACTTCCAGGGAATATTTCAACAGCCTCCGAAACATTTCTAGTAGCTCCTCAGTTTCGTCTTAGTGATGATATATATATTTAGTGATGATAATGTTAATAGTGTTCGCATGTTGTTAATGATCACGAAGATAAAAAAAATACGGTTATAAGCATGATGGCGGTGGTGAGCATGATGATGATGGTGATCATGGTGATGATGATGATGATGATGATGATGATGATGATGATGATGATGTTGGCGACGATGATGTCGGCAATGATGACATCGGGGGCGATGACGATGACAACAATTAAAGCGATCACGATGAGGATGCTGATATGATAGATGATTTAGTATACTTTTAGCCTAAAACATAATCTAAGAGAAAGAATCAGCAAATACGATCGTTCTTTAAGCTAACCATAATTCTTTTTTTCTTTTCTTTTCTTTTTTTTTTTCCATATTTCGAATATTGAAGTCAACAATAAAGAACAAGATGAAGAAAATCGATGAGGAAAAAAAGATAGAAAAATAGAAAAAAAAGAAGCAATAATAGGAAAAGCAATGAGAAACAGAAGAACAAAAGAAGGGGGTGAATCGAACAAATCAACAAGTAGACGGTGGAGAAGCTGTTGGAAGCAAGACAATGGAAAAAGTGATGGTGATGAAGGCGAAGATGATGATGACGACGGTGATGATGATGATGATGATGATAAATTTGTTTTGTTGTTGTTGTTATTGTTGGTGGTGGTCGTCGTCTTGGTTGTGGTGCTGGTGGTCGAAGTGGTGGTCATGGTCGTGGTCGCGGTGGTACTGGTTGTTATGGTGGTGGTGATGGCGACGATGATGGAGGCAGCGATTTTAGTGGTGTTACTGTTGATGATGATGATGATGATGATTAGGAGGAGGAGGGGAGGAGGGGAGGAGGGGAGGAGGGGGATAGTAGTGGTGATGATGATGGTGAAGATGAGGAGGAAGGTAAGGAAGACGGCGGTAATGCTGTATAAGTGATCAAAATTGAATGCAATTGAAATCAAAACCTGCTTTTAGATTTATTTTATGGATTTAGCTAACGTTGACCCAGAAAAGCCTCAACAAATGTACCAAAAACAGCGGCCGAAATAAATGAACCCCCAGCGCCACCATCAAAAATAATAGGAACAGAAACCTAACACGAAACCCAAAATGAGGCTCCCAAGAGTAACCTTCGAGAAACGCAAATCATACACAAAGAACCACTTTCAGCAATTTGTTGTGTTAATAGCGTCTGCAATTCAGAGTCTTTATCATACAATGTTGCTGTGGCAAGTGATCTTTCGCAGAATGTCTTTAACGGGATGAAGAGGTGAATAAATATTGGCTGAAAACAGGTTTGTCAAAAACTGGCAACCAGAAATTACGATGTGCCCGAGAGAGCTTGTTAACCACCTGAACAGCAATGCCATTACTATAAACAATACCGCCACCACCGCCACCAACCTACAATAGCAACATCAAATCTGTAAGAGTATTTTACCAACGATTTTCTTGGGTTTGTGGAGACTGATCACATCTCATCCATTCGTTTTCTTTGCTTTCACCGAAATTCTCTTTCATTACATATAGTTGGTTTATCCACATTATAACTCCAAACAGCTGTTCCATACATAAATACTATAATTCCAGGCCCTAACTAGTATTGAAGATCAAAACGTTCCGACGAAAGTTTTTATACACCTGAAGAAATCAAGCCGATCTACTCCAGTCGGTGCATAAACAGCCACCACTCTAAAGACACTTTCATGATATCCACGTCCAGGACCACCAATCTTACCACTTAGGTCCAGGAAGACTGCGCGTATTTCAAGGAGGAGCGGAAACATTCCGGCACCCGAACCCAGCAGTCTAAAACGGCACCCGAACCCAGTCGTTGAAAACGTATATCAGAGATGCGCTCCAGAAACCCGTGTCTCGCTAATGGCTGACAAATCTATATTTGATACATGAGATCAATGAGAAAGTGACCTTTCCGAAAGCAAACTGAAGCCAGGCCCCGAAACTTTGCGCCATATTCTGAGGTCTTTTTCTTTTGGCATAAGAAAAGTCTCAGAACCAATCTCTATAAACAAGCAGTCCGAGGATTTTTTCTTTTTTTTTTTTTGGAGCGGGTGGATTCGGCGAAACCCTCATCGCTCGTTAGAATAATTTTGTTATTGATTACTTTTCCAATGAAATCAACGTTGCTCCTCTCAACAGGGCCAATAGTTTCGAAGAGAAAGAAGTACTTGACATGCACTTTATGTTATTTAGTCCGAAATAATGAAATGCAAAGCTGTCCCAGGCGATATTTGAACTTGGGACACAAAGAACCATAAGAAATATCACTAAGCATTATGTCTGGCGTTAATGGTTCTGCAAGCTCATCGCCTTAATAATAATATTTCCAAATTTTGGCACAGGGCAAGCAGTTTCTGAATAGAATGTGAAGTCGGTTATATCGACCGCAGTATTTGACTGGTACATGAAAAAAAAAACAAAGTTAACCTCGATAGAATTTGAACTCAGAATGGGATCTTTTTTAAAACGGGGGCCACATTTTTCATTAATGTTTTACGTAGTGCTTTTGGTACCGAAAGACTTTCAAACTTCGTATACTTATCTATTTTGTGTTATAGAATAGAAAAATATTTTTGTATTCGAATTTATTTCATGTAAAAAATTGTCTTATTTCGATAATTTCAACCAATCACTGACGTCCATTCAGCCGATATACATTAAGTGCCGACTACATAAACAAACGATTCTTCATTTTATTTGCTTTTTTCATTTTAAATTTGCTTTAACCCTAGCCCTAACCCTAACCCTAACTCTAACCCTAGGGTTAGGGTTAGGGTTAGAGTTAGGGTTAGGGTTAGGGTTAATTGTTTCAGAATCGTTTGTTTATGTAGTCGGCACTTAATGTATATCGGCTGAATGGACGTCAGTGATTGGTTGAAATTACAGAAATACGACAACTTTAACATGGAATAATTTATGGATTTCTTTTTTTTTAAAGAAGACTAAGAGAAAAAGATGTTTTATATGACACATTCTACCAGTGTTCCAAGTTTCAAAGTGTTTCGTTAATGAAAAATGTGGCCCCCGTTTTAAAAAAGATCCTCAGAATGTAATGAAATGCCGCTAAGCATTTGTCCGGCTCGCTAACGTTTCCGCCTGCTCATCATCATAATAAAAATTATTTCTACTCTAGGCACAAAGCCTTGAACATTTTTGGAGGAGGAGGGCTAGTCTAAAGCATCGACCCCAGTGCGTAACTGGTACTTATTTCATCGACTCCGAAGGGATGAAGGGCAAAGTCAACTTCGGCAGAATTTGAACTCAAAACGTAAGGACAGGCGAAATACCGTTAAGTATTTCACTCGGGGTGCTAACTACTCTTATTTCTTTTATTGCCCACAAGGGGCTAGACATAGAGGGGACAAACAAGGACAGACAAAGGGATTAAGTCGATTACATCGACCCCAATGCGTAACTAGTACTTAATTTATCGACCCCGAAAGGATGAAAGGCGAAGTTGACCTCGGCGGAATTTGAACTCATAACGTAACGGCAGACGAAATACTGCTAAGCATTTCGCCCGGCGTGCTAACAATTCTGCCACCTCCCAGCCCTACGTCATCGTAATAATAACAATATTAATTCTTTCTTATTTTTATAGAAGGCCAGTATTTTAGGGGAAGAAGTTAGTCTGTTACGTCAGCACCAGTGCTCAACTGGAGCTCATTTTCTCGACCCTGAAGTGCTGAACGACAAAGAAATAGAACGTAGTGAGGTGGACGAAATTATGCAAAGTATTTTGATCATGCGATAATGATTCTACGAGCTTGCCACCTTACCACTAATAATAATAATAATGACTGCAGCAGTAAAGTTCTGATAAGATATGTACGAATAGTTCTCATTAAGATCTAGAATTTTTTGATTATTTTCTCTCAACTCTTTGTTTATTTCTCCGTCGTATCTTGCAGACCTGGCCTGTAGTGAATCAGGAAGTTTATTTTTGACTATTTTCAGTAAAAAATACATTGGTTTGAGATAATTTTCTTTTTGTTTGCATTTAAAAACTGGTTACAAGACATAGAGATAACGTTACCTCGAAGGGGGGATAATAAAACAGAAAAATTGAAAATGAACGCACATAGACGCAAAAAAAAATGAAGTAAATGAACAAAAATGAATTACGGCTTTGCATATTTTGAAGGGGAAAAAAATATTATTACTGTAGTCAATGGCTCGAATGTGGACAAATTTTGCCTGAAGTGTGTGTGTGTGTGCATATATGTGTGCGCGTGTGTGCGTATGCGTGCGTATGTGTGTGAGCGTGCGTGCGTGTGTGTGTGTCTGCTCGTATGAAAGGAGTGTACATGTATATATATGTACATATATATATACATCCATACATACATGTATCATATATATATATTACACATATATATATATATACATATATGTATGCATATATATACATATATGCATATATATATATATATATATATATATATATATATATA
>NC_068985.1:13365099-13374587 GCF_001194135.2 Octopus bimaculoides
AGGAATGTGTAGTGGTGGGATGGACTTATGAGGGAGGGTTGAGGATGAAGGGAAACGGGAGAAGGAGGTAGGGGAAGGTGCGTATGAGAGAAGAGAGAAAGACAGGAAGAGAGAAGAGAGAAAGAGAGTAGGGGTGAAGAGAAGTAGGAGTGAAGAGAAGTAGGAATCGGAGCAAGAGAGGAGATGTGGGTGGGAGGAATTAGGGGGACGGGGAGAGAAACAAAGGGAGGAGGTTAGATGAAGAGGGGAGGAGAGTTGAGCCCATGTGGCGCAAAGAAGCGAAGAGAGAAGATTAATCTCTGTTCACGGCGCAAACGGGAGTCCTGATGGCCCCTGTGCAAGGACAATCCGAACACGTACAGGTGTTGCAAAGAGTGACCGGTAGAGTGGAAATAGGCATGAGACTGGGGTGTCATTGCTGAGGCCGTTGTCTCGGGGGTGTTCCGCAAACCGGTCAGCCAAGCGGCATCCCGTTTGTCCGATTGTTTATATTATATATATATATATATATAGGGTGTGCTATGTGAATTTATGGATACGTATCCCATAAAACTCAACAAATTTGTTAAAAATGGAGACGAGAAGATATTAAAATAATGTGTGTGTGTGTTTATATATATGTTATGTGAGCGAAATACATTCACGCACACTCGTACACGTGTACACACACACACACACACACGCACATGCAGGAGGAGATGCAGCGCTGGGATGCAGCGCTGGGATGCAGCGCTGGGATGCAGCACTGTACTGGAAGTGGAGAATAGGCGATAGCTACATCCAAAATAAAAAGAGGTAGTTGAAGATACATACACACATACAATCTTTGTGAAATGTATAACAATTTATTTTTGTCGCTTATTAGTATTTATGTAATTACTTTTGATAGCTTCATGTGATTCCCTACTATAGTTTTAAGACCATTTGAGATGTATGCAGAATTTTTTTTCATCACTCTGAGGTTTGGTTTGTTATTTCTGGCACTATCTTACTCTTTCCTCACAGTATCTCTTTCCTGTGATTTTTAGTGATGAATATGTTTTGCATGCGCTGAGTGATTGTGATTACTGACGTGTCTTTCAGTGTCAGCCGGTGTAAATGAACCCACTAAGACTAGTTCGATCTCCTATATTTGTTTGAGAACAAAAGTTTAATTGTTAGAATATACAAGAGAAGTTGGAACATCAGGAAATGTTTCCAAATATTTTAAATTTTTGTTTCATAATTTCAAAATATAATATTTTCCACATGTTTTAACATTTCATGTTAAAAAATAAATATTGTTTTATATTTTAAAGATTCTGGGAAAATATCTTTTATTTGTTATTTTGGTTGAATTGCTTCTTATTTATTTTGCTACTTTTTCTTCATTTTAAATTTGTAACTAAAATTTGGAAACAAGCAAAATTACTGATTCTAACAATTCGATAAAATGGAATCCCGATAGTCAAGAATCACGTTTTTATGACAAATAGGTTTCAGTGTTGTAATTTCTTTTAAAAAAATCGTTATCAATAGCAACATATTGATTATCGCGGTCTCAGAAAATGATAATGAATAAAAATAAAAAATACATTTAACAATGTTTTTGTGCATAAGATGGGAGCCAGTAAATTTGTTTTCTCTTTTCGAGGCATTGAAATTTCGAAGTTTAGAATGGAATATTTCTAAGACGAAAGTAGAATAGCGATGATTACACGAGAGATAAATAGAGCAAGAATTTTAGAATGAGGCAATATTTTATTTTGTAATTTTTCTCTTCTATTTTGTATGTGTAAGCGATACTATTTTGTTTTGTAATTTATGGTAAAAATGTTCAGCAATACAATACGATCCCCAACGGTGGATTCATGCTCGGGATTGAATATGAATGTCAGTATTTCTTTTCAATAACGAATGTTAACAGGAAATCAATGAGCGTTGTGCTTGTTTTCACAACAATTCACCTCAACGGACTTTTAAAATGTTAAAGAGTTAGTTTTTCCTCACATTAAATTCACAGACGACGTATGAAACAATTTTCAAAAAAACTCAATTTATTTTGTGTTGAATAAGATCAATAAGCTTCTTTAAAACCTCTTTCATTAAATGGATCGAAATTATAACCTTTTAGGGGCCTCAGTCTTTGTCTCCCAAACCCAAATTATTGATATATCTATGCATCAAGGAATTTGAACAAAGTATTTCTGAAATTTTCATTTATAGTACAGTATGTAAATCCTAGCTTTTTCTCACGGATTCATGTTCTCGTTCATTTACTTATCCATCCATGTCTTTCTAAACACAATTTTTTACGCTTATTTTAAGAGTGCTATTTTTACGTTTTACTTAAAAGAAAGAAGGGAGACGCTCAAAACCCTTTATTTTTGAAGCACCCCAAATCTGGTGAGAGAGAAGAAGGAAGTTGTTCTCAAACCAGAAAACTGGCGCCAAAGACTTCAGCAGTATAACATCGCCATGTATTTATCATACTATGTGTATACATACCTCTAGAAAGCATGATGCTGTGAAAATGCCTGCTATAAAATCTCTTCGTTGACTTGTTTTAAAAACACGATTCATATACTAGCACGAGAGAAACATTGTCATTACGTGTTTTGTCTTTGAGCTTTGGGAATTCAGTACGCTCGAGTGTCACCTGCTTAAACAACATTCATACCTCGATATATAGGAATGAGTAAATAAAACATTAATTGCTGCTATAGAAGATTGCCAAGCTGTGAAAGACTTCGGTGTAAGCAATTGAAGCAACTTTAAATTAAAGCCACTATCTACTTATCATACTTAATGTATACATACTGTTGAAAGGCATGTCTTTTACTCTTTTACTTGTTTCAGTCATTTGATTGCGGCCATGCTGGAGCACCGCCTTTAGTCGAAGAAATCGACCCCAGGACTTATTCTTTGTAAGCCTAGTACTTATTCTATCGGTTTCTTTTGCCGAACCGCTAAGTTACGGGGACGTAAACACACCAGCATCGGTTGTCCAGCGATGTTGGGTGACAAACACAGACACACGAACATACACACACACATACATATATATACATATGTACGATGGGCTTCTTTCAGTTTCCGTCTACCAAATCCACTCACAAGGCTTTCGACGGCCCAAAGCTATAGTAGAAGACACTTGCCCAAGGTTCCACGAAGTGGGACTGAACCCGGAAACATGCGTGGAACCCGGTATGTGTGGAATTCTATGAGATAAAATTCCTTAATGCACCACAAGAGAAATGGTAGTGTTAAAACTAGCAGCCGAGTGCTTTCACTGCCCAAGAGCATAAAAAGCCGAAACAAATACTGCAATGCATCTCGTCTGAACTCTTCTAATTGTGCTCATCATCATCTCTCGATTTATATTTTATTTTAATCTTTCAAAAGGATGAAAGACAAAAGCGGATCTCGTGATTTGAACTCAGATAGAAGAGACTGGAGCAAATAATCGTAAATAGTTTGTTATCCGCTGTAACGATTTTACCTAGTGATGTAGTTCAATTAACTGTTACGCTTAAACGAACTGTAACAAAGTTAACATCACCCGCCTTGGAGGGCGAACAGTGTCATAAACGGCAGGACAATGGATTAAATGCCTTGCAGTACTTCATAGTTTCATTTTACGTTCTCCGTTCATATTCCTCCGGAATCAATTGTATTGCCTTCCAGACTTCCGTGATCGACATAATAAATACCATTAATAAACCGAAATAGAGGCCATCAACTTTACTCTGCCTGAAACCTTCTTTACTTCCACAAAGTTTAGGATTGAATATTAAGCGTTAGGAATGAATATTAACTTTCGGTGAATCCTAAAAATTCTTTAACAGTACAGAATTAATTACTGTCTTTGATTTGTCGATATGCTAAGTAAAGCGACAGCAACGCGTTCCTCATACACATAATATTTAAACGGTATTAATCCTTTTCTGCTATGAGAGTGATTGCGTTCGTCACCCTCCACCGCTTGACGGATGATGCTGGTACGTTACGTCCTCGTAACCTGGCGATTCGTTAGAATATACTGTCAGAATAATTATTGTACTTTAAAATATGCACTGGTATTCATTTGTTCGAGTGAACCCTTCAAGGTGTTGCCTGATCGTGTCTGCAGTCCAATGAGTCTAATAAGTAAAGGATAAAAAATATATGCGATCAACTGATTTCAAATCACGACACATATCGAAATTTGAATTTTTTATGCATTCAATGATTTTTTTTCTATTATTCCGAATTTTAATCTACAACGTCCACGCAATCACTGCCACTAACAACATCTCTACCAACAATAAAGGAGCACTCCGTCGTTTGCGACGATGTGGGTCCCAGATGATACGATCAACGGAACAGCTTGCTCGTGAAATTAACGTGAAAGTGGCTAAGCCCTGAGTGAACTACAGCAACGAGAAATAGTCTTGTTGAAGGACACAATGCCTTGCTACGTATCGAACTCGTGACTTCAAAATCTTGAACCGAATACCTTATCCACTAAGCCACGCATTTTCACAATGTGTGCATGTATGTATATGTGCACACATGCATGCACACACAGACAGACAGACACAAACATACACATACACTGAGACGCATACACCCAAACACTTTATTACTCCAAGTAGACTCAAATATCAAAATTAACTGTGCTAATGATTTAAATTAATTACCAATGTGTTCTATTTACATTGGATGTGTAAAATTAAATTGCATACCGTTATGATTATATAACTGTGTACACAAATCAATATCTACCAGTGAATTAACATACATTTATAAAGAAAATGAAATATCTCATGTTTTCTACGTGGAAATTAAACTATACTTAATAATCAAAATAGTAAACTGTGAAACTATATTAAAATAATATTAGTTAGTTGCCTGTTTATTATTTGATTATTTTATTTTCACCGTCAAAAGCAAGAGTTTTGTCTAGGCACTTCGCTACTCACTTGGCGTTAAGTATGAGCCAGCGATGTAGCTCCAATTCGGTAGCTCGATTTACTAAAAACATTAGCTCTGCAACCAAATATTACAGGTTACTCTCTTGAGAATGAAGGACGCATGAATAATGTCATCCTGGGTAAAATAGAACAGCGGTTCCCAAGCATTTTGCATCAAGGACGCCTTCATGCAAAACAATCTAACAAGTTTTTTATGGACCGGAGGATCACGCGAATAATAAAACACGATGCTGTAGGTATTTAATTTAATTGTTACATACATACACACTGAATAATGGCATACATAAAACTGGATAATGACATACATACACACATAGTAAAACATATTAAGAAGCATAAGGTACTGAAATTTTGTTGGAAAAAAAATATTTTTATGAAGTAAAATACTTACATAGTCGACTGGTTTCGTTTAGGCTAATCATGACTAAGTAATTATTAATAATCTAATAATTTTTTGTTATTACAATAAGCCTTCATTGCATGTTAGTAGGGGGCAGGATATTTTGTAAATGAATTGAGAGGTAAATTTCAGGGGAGAAACCAAACTTCATCCTAACCGACGGAGTGACCCTTTTAATACTCGGTGAATCAGTCCATCAACCTCAGTGCTCAAATCGTACATATGTTGGAAGGATGAAAATTGACCTCGGGGAATTGTCGAATGTAAAGGAGGACGAAGTGACGCTAATCATTTTATCTGGCGTGTTAACGGTTCTGATGGCTCACCGGTTTAATTTCTTCAAAGGGTGTTGTTGTTTTTGTCAATGGTACTGTTTTTTTTAATTTTTATTGTTTTAGAGGCGGCGGCGGCGGCGGTGGCCACGGTGGTGGTAATTGTGACCACCAGGTCATAGCTGTGGTGGTGGTGGTTGTGGTTGTATTAATTGCGATGGGTTTCTATTTTTATTGTCGTTGTTCACTTTTGGAGTCAGATATAATCAAGCAAAGTTACGATCAAATAAATTCGCAGTATTGTATATTCAAGCTTGGTCTACTCAAACCTTAACTAATATACATTTTTCTCCATTTTACGCCAACAAGATGCGATTTAGAAGATATGTGGCTGCTATTTTTTTTTTCAGATTGTGCAACCACATAATGATTACTTGCTTTTCTGTTTCTTGTATTCGGCGACGAAACAATCTGTTCCACCAATGTTATTCTTTTGATACGTATATGCATATGCTTTGAGTGATTAATATTCTAATATTTAATATACTATAGTTAATATAATATACATAAATCCATATAATTTCTCTCCCCTCTCTCTCCATATCTATCTATCTATCTATCTATCTATCTATCTATCTATCTATCTATCTATCTATCTGTCAATCTATTTATTTCTATTTCTATTTCTCTCTCCCACTTTTTTCCAATTTCTGTTGTTGATCGTTACCGGTTGTGAGACGGCTTCCATATTAACTGCCTTTGTCGAGGCATCCCTTTGAGGGCCTATGGATTCCCATGGCATTAGTTAACATCTTTATTCTCATTCCCATGCGTGTATCATCTAATTAGCATTTTAGCGAAGCCGAAATGAATCATCTTTTCAAGCCACTTCAAGAAGTAACGAGTGTAGATGTTTACAAACTGTAGGCGTCTTCTCTGGCCAATAAGGAAAATACAATTAGCAAGAATATTAATATTTAATGCAAGGAATACGGTGAACTGGCAGAATCGTCAGCACACAGTGCAAAATGCTTAGCGGCATTTCGTCCGTCTCTACGTATTGAGTTCAAATTCCCCCGTCGTCGACTTTACCATTCATTCTTTCGGGTTCCATAAAATTAGTAACATTTTAATGCTGGGGGGCAATGTATTTGACTTTCGCACTCCACCGAAATTGCTGTTCTTGTGCCAAAGTTTGAATCCAATATTTATTGCAAGGCGGTTCGATTTGAAGCATAACTAGGAAAAGGACTTGAAGGCCTTCAGCAAGGAGGGGAGGCAACTTTAAATAGGTTTCGGCTTTATTATGTCTCCTCATCAACGAACATATATTTTATCATCCTTGCTGAGGCTGTGCTAAATGAACCACAAACTAATTAATATACACCGGTATACGAAGAAAATTAAAATTTTCGATGAGCGAATTTCCCTGTGGCACAAGTGAACGAAAACAATAATTTCGTTAAGTATAACATAGTGAAGCAAGCTACGAGCTGAGAACGAAAAAATACAGATCAATATTAGAAATTGATTAATGATATCAGAAAGACCTGCTCATCCTAACGTCCATTTTTAAACTACTTTCTCACCAACCCTGCACCATAACATATGCTGACAGAACGGAACCTAAAATAAGCAGTAAAAGCATGAGTATGTAAGAATCAATTTGCAAGTGACTGATTAATATGAGGCAAAATAAAGCATGTCTATCATATTGGCAAATACCAATTAAGATATATATAAGCAACGTCAGCAACAATAACAGAGAAGAACGAAAAATAAAATATATATTTGTGTATGAAGAGACGTAGAGAGTAGAACTAAGTGGAAAATGTATTGGAAAACTGATGATAATCTAATGATGGCTCGTTTACAAAAGGGACCAATTGTGTAGTATCAAAACTAGTGGTAAGGCTGAAAGTTATTCTAGGAAAGGAAAGAATTTTGGCTCGACAGACAGTATTTCAGTCCTTCATTCAGTGAGTGCTTAGTGAATCCATTACACTGACCAAACAAACATTAGTAAGACATTTTAAAATATATACTTGTTTGTGAACAGGCATGACTGTGTGGTAAGAAGCTTGCTTCTCAATCACATGGTTCCGGTTTCAGTCCCACTGCGTGGTACCTTGGGCAAGTACCTTCTACTATAGCCTCGGGGCGACCAAAGCCTTGTCAGTGGATTTGGTCGACGGAAACTGAAAGAAGCCCGTCGCATATATATATATACATATGCATGTATACGGCTCCGTATTGCGGTACATAACATAGCATTTAGGTTTGTGTTATCTTCACCCCTTCGTCCTTTTTCATAAGGAAGTATTCTGGCAGGATCACTGACTGAGACTCCATCGGTTACAATGACGAGGGTGCCAAAGGAGCAGACTGCTCCCGAAATTAAGAAATGGCTGAGCATACCGCTGAGAGGCGTACCATCAATGTAGTTCTCAGGAAGATTCGGCGTGATATTCGGAGAAAGTCACAACGCTGTCGATTTGAAATGCAACTTACTTTTTGCCAGATGAGTGGACTGGAGCAAACGTGAAATAAAGTGTCTTGCCCAAGGACACAACTCACCACCGGGTATCGAACACAGGAGCTTCGATCGTGAGCCGGAAACTCTGACCGCTAAGTCATGAGCCTTCAGGATCACTAGTGCACCGGAAACAATCTTTGGTATTATTCCTTTGGTTACTGTTCATCATGAGCACAAATCCTGCGGAAGGACAATTGTCCGTTTCATTCTTTCGTGGTCGATAAAATAAAGTACCATTCAAGTGCTAAAATCGATGCTATTGGCTTACCTCCTGCTTTCAAATTTACTGTCCGTGTTCTAAATCAGAAACAGTATTTTGCATACGCACACACACACATACGCACACATTTCCTGAGACATACATACATACATACATACACACACTCACAATTCCTTACTCTTACCCTTCCCTTTCCCTCGTTCCTCTTATTGTGTACTTCTTTCTTTTATTTTACTATTGTTTACATATCATTATCACCGTCATCATTCTCTCTCTTCCTTCCCCTCTCGTTTTCTCTCTCTTTTTTCCCTCCCTCTTTTCCTTCACTCGTTCTGCCTCCCTCCCTCACTCTTCTCCAATACCTCTGCTTTCCATTATGCACTCTCAATTCCGCATTATTCTCAGCCACTCTCCTTTCTCTTTCTTCCTCTGCATTTCCACTCACTATGTCACTATCTATCTATCTATCTATCTTCCCCCTTCTTTTCCTCACTCTTTCTGCCTTCCTCATTTTGTTCTCCAATACCCCTGCTTTCCATTATGCACTCTCAATTCCGCATTACCTCACACACTCTCTCAATTCCGCATTATTCTCACGCGCTCTCATTTCTCTCTTTCTTCCTATTTCCATTCCCCCCCTCTCTCTCTCTCTCTCTTTTATTTTCCACTGGCCCATCCATTTCAAATCCCCATTTTCGTAGAATTTATTGTCTTATTTTTTAACCATTATCTCTCCCGCTTGTTAATTCATCTCTCTTTCTGATATCTCCATTCTCTCTAGATGTCTCATTGCCTCTTACCATTTCACTCACCGTCTCTCCTCTAATATCTTTCACAATTTCCACGTCTACATACTCTTTTACTCTTTTACTTGTTTCAGTCATTTGACAGCGGTCATGCTGGAGCACCACCTTTAGTCGAGAAAATCGACCCCAAGATTTATTCTTTGTAAGCCTAGTACTTATTCTATCGGTTTCTTTTTGCCGAACCGCTAAGTTACGGGGGACATAAACACACCAGCATCGGTTGTCAAGCGATGTCGGGAGGACAAACACAGACACACATATATATACATATATACGACGGGCTTCTTTCAGTTTCCGTC
>NC_068985.1:13376419-13376885 GCF_001194135.2 Octopus bimaculoides
ATACCATAAGCAAATATATATACATGCATACACACACACATATATATACATATATATATATATATATATATTATACATAGTACATACATACTTACATATCGATAAAGGGTAGGTAAGAGAGGGAGAGAGAGGCAAGAGCCGTCTTTGTATCAGAGCTAATACTTTGGCGCAGCATCAGGATAGGAGTTTTAGCTTGATCGACATTTTTAAACAACTAAAGAATAGGCCAATCAATGGATTAGAATCACAGTAACGATATTCATTGGTCTATTGATTACTCTCCTGTTTTTAACAAGACAAACACATAAAAAAAAATGTTTATATGATTTGAAAGATATCTGACATGATTACAGTAAGTCCGAATATAAATCTAAAATGTATAATGAAAAGCAACACACACATATATGTGTATGTATGTGTATATGTATATATATTTAATTATATATATATATAATATATATATATA
>NC_068985.1:13378174-13384058 GCF_001194135.2 Octopus bimaculoides
TTTTTAATATTGGTATTTTATCCTTAGCTGCTATATTTTAAGTAAAAATTTTCTTGTTCTGAACCTTACCAGATGTAATAAGTTCTGAACCTTACCATATGTAATAAGTTCTAAACCTTACCAGTGTAATAACTTGTCCTGTAATTTTCCAGGTTTATAATCTTAAGAATATTATTTCTCTTGCTCGCATTTTTCGATGCAATCTATGTGTTTTCCAGGCTATGCTATTATGCTAATTAAAAATGTGTCAATAAGTGGTCTCGTAGATATAAATTTTTCCTTACCTCAATGACGCCGGTGACATATATTAAAAGTCCCGTTATAGAACTATATTCATGTTGTTGGCATTCTGTCGCTCACGACGCCGAGGGTTCCAGTTGATCCGACCAACGGAACAGCCTGCTCGTGAAATTAACGTGCAAGTGGCTGAGCACTCCAGAGACACGTGTACCCTTAACGTAGTTCTCGGGGAGATTCAGCGTGACACAGTGTGACAAGGCTAACCCTTTGAATTACAGGCACAACAGAAACAGGAAGAAAGAGTGAGGAGCCTCGTGGAGCTTTAGGTGTTTTCGCTCAATAAACAGTCACAACGCCCGGTCTGGGAATCGAAACCGCGATCCTATCAGCGCGAGTTCGCTGCCCTAACCATTGGGCCATTGCGCCTCCACAGAACTATGTTCATAGAAAGTATAGAATTATATTATCACCCTCAAATTTAAGAAACAAATACTCATAACTCCTTTCTTTTAAAAATTCATTGCATGAGATTGACACCATGAAATTCCTCGAATTGAGCTCTATCAATTAAGCTTAATTAAAGTATAGTTTGTTTTTAAAATAAAAAGAGATAATTATAGATAATTATACTTTTTGCCTCACTTATATCTTTTTCGTGATATTCTACCACACAACATTTTTATACAAATTTTTGTTGCATGGGAAGGAAACTATGAAATTCTTCATGCTTTCTTCTATTTTTGAAGCTACGATGGATATATTTTGCTTTTAAAATAAAAACAAGTTATTTAGATCTAAACTTGATTGGTAGCGTTAATTATTCTCCCATAACGTTGCTACAAGTTTTGATGTAAACTTTTTATCTACTGGATCAAATCTCAATTTTCTTAATGCCAAAATGTAGCTAGGGACCAGTTCTCTTCAAAAATGCCAACAGCTTTCAATTTGGTTAAGAACTGAATTAACGACAAGCTTTGAAATGTGTTGCACGTGAATAAATTGCAGCCTTAAGAATATTATTCAACTACTACTGTAGTTGAATGATAAAATAAATACATACAAATAATAAATTTTTTTTTTTTTTAAATATACAGTACTGTTTCTACTTCGAGTGATTACTGTATACATTTGTCGTGCATTTCACTCGCTTTTCCTTTCCTTTCTCCCCATCTGTTATGTAAATCCTTACACAAATTGTTTTCTGTCGTTGTGATGCCCCACCCCGCCACCTCATCTTTGCCCCGTGGCTAATAAATGAAACTATTATTATTATTATTATTACTGCTTTACTTCGCAGAGTCCTCGGTCTTGTTTGTTCTGGTTGATTCTGTGAGAGCGGACAGTGTCTCTTTCCGCACTTATAACATTTGATTATTATTATTATTATTATTGTTATTATTATTATTATTATTATTATTATTATTATTATTATTATCATTATTATTATTATTATTATTATGCTCCTTTCTAAGTCATAAATCAAAACATTTGGCAGCAGCTATCGAGTGCACAACCTTAGGAAAAATTGTGCTATAGATTTAAGCTGGAAATAAAAATAACTACAAAAGCAAACTCGCGTAATGTAAAGCTGACACACCAACATCATTTCACCGAAATGATTATATATATAACGCCATGTGTATATAACATGCATATATATATATATATATAGATAGATAGATAGATAGATAGATAGATAGATAGATAGATAGATAGATAGATAGATAGATAGATATACGCACACATATATATCTACATATATATATGTATATATATATATATATATATATATATATATATATATATATATGATGTATACACATACAGGCGCACACACTCGCGCACACACTCGCGCACATATGCGTATGTATATTGTAGCACCAACGAGTTATTTTATTTGTATAAGCTTTTTATGTGCGATTTTGTATAGCAAGGTTTTTTAGTGTAATTTTCTCTCGAGAGAAAAATGAATAATGGCAAAATTTATCAAATCAAAGATATTAATAACCCCAATAACAGAGGATGTGGGGCCACAATCCCTGACCTTCATTTATCATTGAACGAAAGAATTCTTTTGTTGCACTTGTCTGCAGATCGGCTACCGTACAGTGAAAGTTTTCTAAACATGACGAACCGTATTTTTGTGCATTAAGGAGTATATTGTCTCGTGCTTCCCCACTTTTAGCAGGCATGCATACAAACACACATGTATATTTACATATATACGTGCACACATATACAAATATATATTTATATGAGCATTTATAAATAGAGATATGGTGAAACTTCCTAGTTTGAATCATCCATTGTGTATGTGTGTAAATATTGTGTGTGTGTGTGTATACTGTTGTCAATTTATTAAGATACCATACCATCTGAACCAATTGTGTTTTTGTTGAATTTTTCTCAATGATATATAAAATAAGATGCGCAGGCGTGTTTGTGTGATCAATAAGTTCGCATTCTAACCATGTATTTACAGGTCCAGTGCACTTTACGTTTGCCTCTCGCTAGCACTAGTCAACAGGTGTTGGTTTGCTGACGTCCCTTCTGTCAAAGAGCCCGAACGAATAATCTCCAGTAATTATTATGCAGTAAATATATAGATAACTAATAACAATAATAATAATAATATTAGTGGCCAGCCAGCAATAATACTGTTAATTGACTAATCAATAAAATTTTATAGTTATCAAATAATGATAATAGAGGGTACACGAAGTACCAGCTTGCTAGAAATAAGAGCTAAAATACTCAAAGAAGCTATCAAACTCACTGAAAAACCAGCAAAATTCTGGCAGATGAACAAAGAAAAATTCCACGTACTAACTCAGTTGAAAGCTTTGGAACAAGTGATAGATATATCTGGACCGTGATTTCGATTTCTGGATTACTCCTCAATTCTCCTTAACAGGTCTTACTAAATACCCAGTGTTAAAATAATATTCGCCTCGTTGTGTCTGTTAAACGATATAATTATATATAATTATATTAATTATATATAATTGTAATTATATATTATATAATTATATTAATTGTATTAATAATATATAATTATAATTATATATCATATGATTATAATTATAATCATATAATTATATATCATATGATTATAATTATTTATCATATAATTATAAGTCCCTTACGACAGCCATATTATGTTGGCAATTAAATTTTACTTTAAAGAAATGTTACTGTATGTCTCTCTCTGAGAAATTTAGAAATAATACTGTTTCTATTTATAGATCAGTGGCTGTGTGTCACGTTGAAATATATATGTTCGAACCGTGAATTCAGCAGCACCTCCTAGCCCAGCAGGTGCTGATGAAGAGCCAAAATACTGAAACTAGTCTACAGATGCTTTTTGTGCTGAGACGTGGCTTCTGAATTCCCGGTTCGAAAATATAAGAATTTTTAACACTAACGTAAAAGCGGTGTTATTGTATGGGGCTGAGACATGACGAACAACAGTTAAGTCAAATAAGCAAATACAATCATTCATCAACAGGTGCTTGCGTAGTATATTTGAAATTAGATGGCCCGAACACATAAGCAATATGGAGCTATGGCAAAGAACAAATCAAATTTCGATTAGGGAGCAAATATTTAAGAAAAAGTGAAAGTGGATCGGTAGCACAATTAGAAAAGACACACCAAATGCAGCGAAATTGCTTTACAGTGGAATCCGGATGGATATCGAAAGAGAGGTAGGCCAAAGAACTTGTGGCGTAGATCAACACAAAAGGAACTAGAGAAGGGAGGACATTCATGGCAGAGTATAAATACAGAAGCGAAAATTTATGCGACATGGAATTCAATTATAAGTGGCCTATACTCCGTGTTGGAGGGTTAAAGGCAGAAAAAAAAAATTATATTTGTTATGAGTTGTGATCTTATGTAAGGGGAAACTAATTCTCTGAAGAATTACAAAAATAATTAGAATAGAATGTTTGGTACAATCGCGAACAGACATAAACCACAAACGAAATATAATGAAAACCCTTCTGTTTTAAAAGAATCCATAACATACAAAAGACAGACTGAAATGATGGGTAGTGTTGATGGAAAGAAAGATAAATTCTAAGAAGAGGGGCAACGTCATAAAAATGCGCTACGAAGAGAATATCTCATTTTGATGATTTATAAAGAAAAATAAATTAACAGCGTAGAAACAGACGATAAAGATTTACACTTTACTAAGTAAAAAGCGTAGTATTCAAAGCTGAACTGAAGAGATTCTTGAGTATTGGACAGGATGACAACGTATATTCTAGAAATATGTATGGAGCAGAAACTATTACGTAACTGCAGACTATGATTTGAAGAGACAATTTGCGAAATCCGTAAACAAATACGAAAGGACTCAGAGAATAACACAGCAGTAATATTCTAAGATATGCCAATCCACATAGGCAAGGAGATTAAAGATAATCGACTAGGTATTGTAGTCACAGCATACAGAAAAGCGAGTAATTCTTAATTTGAATATCAGTCCCAACAAAGAATAATATGCGTCAGAAGGAAATGGACAAATTATTCGAATATAAAGATCTATGAATGTAGAGATGATTTCTAAATGGGAATTAAACAACCCCTATGATAATGAAAATAATAATGATGATAATGAAAATAATAATGATGATAATAATAATAATAATAATAATAATAATAATAGTAATAATAATAATAACAACAACTGTTATATGTCAATATACAGATAGAGAAATGAAGTTCAATAGGCCGGATATAGTTGTCAAAGATCACCAAGAAAAAATGTTTTCTAATTGATGTATCAATACTAACAGATGACAATGTTTCTCTAAAAGAAGAAACGGAGAAACTTTCGAAATACAAAGATCTGGAAATAGAGGTAACTCGAATGTGGAGCGTAAAGACAGAAACAATTCTTATTATAGTCGGCGCATTAGGTATGATAAAAAAGATTCACACAAATACATAACAAAAATACCAGGATTTAGAAATATATATAACATAGCTGCAGGAGTGGTTGGGCGGTAAGTAGCTTGCTTACCAACCATATGGTTCGGGGTTCAGTCCCACTGCATGGCACCTTGGGCAAGTGTCTTCTACTATAGCCTCGGGCTGACCAAAGCCTTGTGAGTGAATTTGGTAGACGGAAACTGAAAGAGGCTCGTCATATATATGTATATATATATGTGTGTGTGTATATATGTTTGTGTGTCTGTGTTTGTCCCCCCCCCCCAGCATCGATTGACAACCGATGCTGGTGTGTTTTCGTCCCCGGTAGAATAAGTCCTGGGGTCGATTAGCTCCACTAAAGGCGGTTCTCCAGCATGGCCACAGTTCAATGACTGAATCAAGTAAAAGAGTAAAAGAGTAACATACAGAAAATAAGACTACTAGGCACCGTACACATCCTACGTTAAATTCTTTCAACACAGTGAAAATAAAAGCATCACAACAAACCACAGCGCATACCCAAGGCACACAGAGCTGCACTCGGTAGTGCAGTGAAAGCACGTGATAAAAATAAGACTACTGAATAATGATGATAATAATAATAATAATAATAATAATAATAATGATAATAATAATAATAATAATAAAAATAATGCGCTGTTTATCTTGATATGAGATCACCATGTTGCGCTCATGTGGTTGT
>NC_068985.1:13384068-13390120 GCF_001194135.2 Octopus bimaculoides
GGTAGTCATGATGGGTATAATGGGTTTCGTATATTTTACCCCAGTGTCATTTTGATGGCATGCACTGCTCTCTCACTCAATAATAATAATAATAATAATAATAATAATAATAATGATAATAATAGTAATAATAATAATAATAATAATAATAATATCTTGATATAAAAATAATGTGTTGTTATAGAAGATGGGCTACAGCAAATATTCTGCCCAGTACCACAGATTTGCTTGTCAGTTGTTTGACCTTAACCAGTTGAGCATGTCCCTTGGTGGCTGATGATATGTGCATCTCTGATCAAGAGCAGAAGTAGTAGGGGAGCATCATAGCCATGTGGTGAGAGGAATTCTTTGGGTTTGAATAATTCACCTTTGGAAACATGGGTATTTCGTTCGACATCCTCAAACAACCTTTTTTTTCAAGGACCTTTTGAGCAGGATGGGCTACTCGACCTGAAGAAAATTCTAGCTGGACCCCACCTGCGAGGTCATGGCTGTTTATTTTGATATGAGATCACCACGTTGCTCACATATCAACCACCAAAATAGGTATGGCACAGAATTTGAGATGAATAATAAAGAGATCATAGGAGCAAAAGAAGATATTATGAGAGAACTCTGCAAGACTGAGTCTATTGACATCATCAATAGAGAACCACTGGCAAAGTTCTCAAAAAGAATAAAAAACAACATAATCCTGATATATAATGTTTCTCTTAGATCTTAAGTAAAAAAGGAAATGAACAAACAACCTTAAATAACCTCATCTATTCCACTGCTAAAGTTGTTACTGCTCAACTAGACATCAGGACGACAGAGAAAAGGATCAACCATGTCGATAGACCTCCTAAGTGGAAAGTAGCAATAAAAAAAAACAGATTGAACCTCTGAGGGTGGGTGTATCAGTTCTCGATGAACTTGCTAGAGGAGTAAGTGTTAAGACGAAACGAACTAGAAAAATCAAGCGAAAATAGAAAATCAAAGATTTTATAAACCTCCCTGCAACCAAGGAACCAAGGATCAATTGATACGACGAATACAACCGAAAGCCCAGCGGCTTTAAAGGTTTGACAAAAAGAATCAAATTTTATCGACAAACCAAGATATTCAAGATGGATGAATGAAACTGAAAATAGGTGGATAAAGAAAAGAATGCATGGACAATTTGATAGGGATGTTGAAGATGAGACAGAGAGAAAAAAGATGGCTATGGATGGCTAAAAGTGATTTAAAACCAGAAACGGAGGCTCTGGTCTGTGCTGCCCAAGAGTAAGCACTAAGAAAGAATTACATGAAATACAGAATAGACAACACATCAGAAAGTGCTAAGTGCAGAATTAGTGGACAAAATGGTGAAGCCGTAAGGCATATTACCACTCAATGTACGCTACTAGCCCAGAAAGAATATAAGAGATGTCATGACAATATAGCAAGGATTGTCCATTGGACGCTTTGCAACAAGTATGGACTTGACAGATCAAAACGGTGGTACGAACATAAACCAGAAGGCATCATCGAAAATGATGATGCAAAGATCCTATGGGATTTTATGTTTCAGTGCGACCATGGGATAGAGAATAGGAAGCCAGACATAGTCTTAATTGAGAAAGAAAGTAAACGATGCTGGGTGATATATATAGCGTGCCCAAATGACAACAACGTATGCGATAAGGAAGAAAGAAAAGTCGATAGATATGACAGGTTAGCGTGGAAGCTTAAGCAGTTGTGGTCGATGAAAAAGGTGGTAGTAACACCAATAATTGTCGGAGCCCTGGAAACAGTGAGTAAAAATCTTGAGAAGTACATGGAACAAATAGGGACTGCAATAAGGGTGGAGCACTTGCAGAAAACACTATTGTTTGGAACCGCTCGAATACTCCGGATGGCGCACGAAAAATAAGGAGGTGTTACCTTAGTTCACTGGTAGTGAACACCTGGCACCTTAGTACATCTCCAGCGTTAAAAGCTGTGCAAACACAATAAATAATAATAGTAATAATAAGCGTCTTCGGAATGATTAGATAAACATGTTGGCGCATACGTTTCTAAAAGCACCAGACATACATTTAGACGCTATATACAGAAAATTCCCCGTCTACGCTCTGAGTAAACATTACGCAGGCGACATTCGACTGGATCGAAAAAGAAATCTCACAAAAAAGACGGGAAAATGATACACGTCCAGCGTGCGCACAGTTATATTGGGAAATAAATTATACAAGAAAAAAATAAGACTGAATGACAATAACACTAATAATCTTTCCAAATTTTGGGACTGTGCTAATGATTTCGGAGGAGGGGATAATACAATTGTATCGATTCCAAAGATCAACAGACAGTTATTTTACCGACCCCGAAAAGATGAGAGGCAAAGTCGATTTCGATGATATTTGACCTCAGAACGGACGAAATGCCGCAAAGCATTCTGCCTGGCGTTTTAACGATTCTACCAGCTCGTCACCTTGACAGTAATACTAATAATGAAGTTTTTTTGTGTTGTTAATTACATTTCGGATCATTAGAAGTGAGGACAGTATTACGTACAGCAGCAGTACATCAACTGCTAGAGGAAAATGTAAAGAATTCCCTCGAGACAGATAACGTAGTGTCGGAACGACACACAATTATGGTATAGACTCGTATGAAATATGCTTGAAAACACAATAACATGAATTAAACTGCTGTACATATAACAAGGCGAATATACTACGAAACATTACCATACACCAGGGAACTACAAGATAAGGCTTAATATACACTAGAGAGCCATCAAGTATTCAACAATAACAATAATGTTGTAATAAATGCCAGAGAAATATTATTTGATAGCAATGTTTTTCAGAGACAAACAGAAAAGCTAAGAAAACCATCAATATTTGAATGAAGTATATTATTGCAATTAAGAAATGTTTTCCTCCGATTTATAATAGTACAAGTGACATCATACGCAACATCTGTAAAGCCTCAAACAAATTACTTGTACGTTTTATGCCAGAAACCTATCGTGATTACTTTTAGCTTTCATCGATCTAGGTACAGTAAAATAAAGTACCGCTCAAGTCATGTGAGCTGTGATATCTACTAACAACTTCCTTCGACTCTCTCAGTATCATCACCGTTCGTACTTTCCTTACAGTTTTCAATTTCGACTATTGACACCAGTGGTAAGCGCAATGAGCCTTTTTTATGACAGAGAGCTGAGCTGTTCAATATCCGAAGTAGGCCTAGACATTTTCTAATGAACACATTACACTTTTGTTCAATGATTTGAACTCGTGACAGTGTTATCTCGTATATTCTTTCCTGGTGACCGGATAAACTTGTTAGCATCTGGTATGCAGAGCTTTCAACTGGTAGCACTTGCATTTGGAAATTGTTTGCAAAACATCAAAGTTGTTTGCAAAATGATCGACTAACACCTTCTCGAAATTGCCAACCTCGTGCCTAATCCAGAAATAGTTATATGGCAAACTTACTTTTCTGTGATACTAAAGAAACTGATCGAGTTAATTCTGTTAAATTTACCCCTTCAATCTACCATGTAGATACAGGTCCTTCAAATGTTTCTGCTTAACTGCGACTTATTTCTAACCAGTCAAGGAAACCTATAATAAAAATGATTTCTAGCCTTAACAATTGTTTCTTATTGCATATATATTATCCAATAAGCCACTCTTTCATGATTTTAATCTGTGGGATTTTATGAAATTTTGGCTGTACTTTCTAGCAGTTCCTCTGACCGCTCAAAGTTTCTGACGCGTGTTACCATGTGGAAATTTCCTTGTTTATGTTTAAATTCGGGCCTTATCTAATAGAGCAGTCCTAAGATAAAAGACATTCCCGCCGTGACTATCTGCCTTTACGTAGATGTGTCCCTTTTTTATATAGACAATAGTGTGCATGGTCTAAGGGAGAAATTCCTCAATAATCGTTTATAAGGATTTTCTATTTTTAAAATGGGAGGATTGTGTTGTAGAAAAATTATCTTTCATAAATATCTGTACACACACAGACACACACGCACAGGCACACACGCACATACATGCACGCACACACGCACACACACACACACACATATATATATATGAATACATTTACAAATACATGTAAAAGCATTCATTTATACATACAAATATAAATGCATATATATATATATATACATATGCATATACATGCGTGTGTATGTGTGAGTATGCGTATACACACATATGCATATACATATATATATATGTGTGTGTATGTGTGTGTGTGTGTGTGTGTGTGTGTGTTTGTGTGTGTGTGTGTGTGGATGTATATATACAATGCAAATAATTAGAAAATGGAGAAAACCACAGATTAACCAACATATCGATTGGACCATATTTATAGTTTATTTTTTAATACAAATCATGTCATAACAAAATAGGTGAGGTAATATATCTAATAAATATTCTAATTATTTGCTTTGGTTCCTGATAAACTCTTGTTTATCCTTTTGTTATCTACACTCTATATGTATGGTGTGCCTGCACACCAATGCCCAGGGATAATACAAGTAACGGATCCCGATATCATATACGGCTATTGTATCCATTAGTCGGTTACTATAACCACTATTTACACACACATAGAAATAGAGAGAGAGAGAGAGAGAGAGAGAGAGAGAGAGAGAGAGAGAGATACTAAGAACTACATATCTGAGTAATACTTGGTGCAGTAAGACGACAGGTGGTATTATTTGTGGAAAATTTTGTTGCTGTTTCATATCTTAAATCGATCTTCATTGACAGCGTACCTTCCGTCCAACTCAAAATCATATACAAGGTCACAGTGTGTCTTGTATCGGAGGCTGGCTGCTATATTTAGCAAGTCAATTTACTGCATAGAGGCTGCTTTAGTTATTTTTCCAGCCCTGTCCTAATTCCGCTCAGTCAGAACTATGACAAAAGGTTATCAAACCGTGACCATCACATCGTTTTGAAGCTCTGCCACTACATCAAGCAATTTAGAACTGCATGGCGTGTGGACTCAACAAGATTTTACTGTTATTTGGAGCCGCACGAACAATCCCTCAGAGCATCTGTAGGTACTATGCAGACTTAGGCTGTTTTTGATTGGTAATGAAGCGTTCCATCCTTGACCTTCACATCTTTCTTCTATATGTATTGCAAAATTATCCAATCTGGTTTTCATTCATCATTTCTAAGACAGCTTCTGGTATATCAAAGACCGCATTGCCTAATGCGTCCTTCTCACTGCAAGAACGTATCAGTGCGCTACTAAGGGCTTTGGCTGCCTTGTCTAGTAGTTTTCAAACTGTGCGATTTGAGAGAGATTTGGTTGCTGTATCTACCAGCACATTCTTTGAAGACCGAAGCATTTTAATATCAAGAATTTCTGACCGCTGTGAAGGCGCGTAGATTAGAGGCAAGCTTACTCGGCTTATGAGTTCGATTGCCGGTGGCACGTTGTGTCTGAGCTATACACTTTATTTCGCGTTGCTCCAAGACACCCACCTGGCAAAAATGATTTGTACTTGTAATTTTTGAAGGGTCAGCCTTGCTATATTCTGTGTCACGCTGAATTTCCCTATAAACTACGTTAAGGATATGCGTGTCTGAGGAGCGCTCAGCCTCTTGCAAGTTGATATTACGAGAAGTTTGTTCCGTTGATCAGATCAAGTGGACGTCTTATCTTCGTAACTGACTGTGAACCAGTTATTATCTGGCCACTATATCTTGTAGTGATTTGAGAGAGATTTGACTGCTATGTCTACCAGCTCGAACAACCGCTCTAAAGCACCGTCATTCTTTGATCTCAGTTTACTCTTCGATCATTCCTGCATGAACTTTCGCAATTTTTCGCTACTCACTCAATATATTCTTCAATCATTGCTACGTCGATCGACTTTGGCAATGTTTCGCTGCTCACGTATTATATTCTGTTATTACGAAGGACACCGCGTATTAATATTATTTGGAATGTGGGTATCTCCTGAGAAGAAGACAGAGAGAGAGAGAGAGAGAGAGAGAGAGAGAGAGAGAGAGAGAGAGAGAGAGAGAGAGAGAGAGAGAGA
>NC_068985.1:13390685-13395744 GCF_001194135.2 Octopus bimaculoides
ATATATATATATATATATATATATACATACACATATATGTACATACATATATATATAAACAGATTTATGTATTATATGTATGAATATACACACACATATCTATATATATATATATGTGTGTGTTTGTGTGGTTGTGTGTGTGTGTGTGTGTGTGTGTGTGTGTGTGTGTGTGTAATGTATATATGATGATACGATATATGATTTTAAAGTAATTTGATTGGCTATTTCTACTAATTTTACCACGTCAGTCTACAGCTTACAAATCCTTTAGATATATCTGCTAAGCCAAAGGTTATATCTGATCAAGGAAGCTTGAGATAAAAACGCTTTCATGCACTAACAATTCCCTCTTTTTGTAGATCAGAAACTATACTGAAAAGCGTATCCTTTCTTTGAAGACTTGTATATGCTGAGATCATGACTCGCATGACTATTCATGTATTCCCCTAGTACTTTCAAACAAATATGTATTGATGTCGAACTTTGTTTGGTATTGACACACATACAGTAGGTTATACAAATTCAGATTCACACACATAAATAGACATATGATATATAGATTGATTCTATTCCGTATTTAGATATAAATGTACATATGTATATACAGGCATGTAGATATATAAACGCACGCACAGACACACAAGCACACACACACACGCACACACACACACACACACACAGACAAACACACACACGCACCCATATATATATATATATATATACAGAGAGAGAGAGAGAGAAACAGACAGACAGAATTCTCTGGATATGTTTCTCTGTAAGTCTATGTATCTATATATATACTGACCATTTTGAATACTTTAAATACATCGATATATCTGTGTAATGAGCATATATGTGTGTATGTGTGTAGGCATATGTATACATATGTACAGAGGCAGCTCTATATATTGTACAGAGGCAGCTCTATGTTAAAGGGAGTAAGAGCTTAAGCCTACAAAACGCCCAGAGTACCGAATAAAATCATCAGACAATATCCATGCCGTGTTTGAGAGAATTATGGAAGCAACTGTCCAAATTAGGAAGGAGCTACTGAAATTCCTGACAATCAAAAACTTCAACGACAAAGGCCAACGCAAAGAAGGATGACTGGATTAACGCTCTCAATGTGAGTGCAGAAGAACTGGGTGACTGAGAGCACGCTAGATGCTGTGGAATTTCTCTCTGTCATCATGGAGGAAGTGTACGCATTATTCCCTGCTAACGTGTGGTATAGATTCATAGACACCTTATCTAATGCAGGGTCCCAGTACTGGGTAGCTAACTTCATCGAATTATTGTGTCAGTGTTGAAGAGAAGGAACAGAGCCCGAAGCTACATAATCACTCAATAAAAGGACAAGAGGACACTAACTCCTCTAACACTACAAGACAAAACCTTTGTCAGCATATCGTTGGATAAATCTTCGTCTGTGTGATCATGAACAGATCTTGCTATATGGTTGAAAATATATTCCCGACTCTCAATGTGGTTTTCAGATCAGGATGTTTTACAAATTACATAATCTTCTCTCGTCGACAGCTACAGAGAACTTCAAACTCTAAACTCTACGTCGCTCCTATTGATTTCAGATAGATCTTCATCTTTGTGAGTATTGATAGTTACATCTAAAGAATCCACGATTAGATAGCTTGAGCATTCAGCACAGGGATGAATGATATCAATTCATTTCGCGTCTCTTCTTGGGGGGATTCAATTATCTTTAACGGAGTAGAGCAAAATTGTGTACTTGTTCACAACTTGCTAAGCAATTTTATCTCCTTCATACTGAAGGGCACGTTTGGAATAGCAATCTTCATAATCTTCTCACTGTGTATGGACTGAAGACAAAACCTAAAGTATTCACGAGGGACATCTTTTGAAGGGCAACTTCAGCGCCTTATGAACAGCATGAAGATATCCAACGAGTTAGCCCAAGACACTAAGCAGTCCCTTATAATACTATCAATAATTACGTGAGGTGGAGTTAGCATTATTTAACAATGCAATCACAGCTAGTTCCACACTAGCCTTTGGGAAGAAGAGATTAATAGGTAGTACAGCTTCGACATAGAGCTTACTGATAAAAAGTGTTTATGTGAACAACAGGAAGACGATGCACATCCAGTTTGCATTTTGCAGGTACTTTGCCCATAGAACACTCCCGTGGAGTAACCTGGAGACTCTGCTCTAGACAAGAGCGGTGATTTAACAGCTTCCAGCATCACAGCACGCCATATATTCTGGATATGAAGTAGGCTAACAATTTTGCTCTACAACCACAGACCCAGTCTTTCCTCATCATGCGACCTCAGCATGCATGTTGCATGTCAGTTAATTGGATCCCAAAACATCTCTTCTCAGGAGAGCTGATACTCGATAAGAGAGCAAAGTTATCTGAAAGTATAACGTTAAATTACCAAACATGATGGCCGAGATGTGGAGGAATATCGGAGGTGACTGGATATCTTCAGCCCAAACTGTCCGTCAGGCAGAACTATCATCAAAAATGCACTATTCGTGACCGACCAATTGTCTTTTACCAATTTGTATATTTAGAAATACAGAAATCAATATTTCCTACCTTTGTTTAAGACGTTGGACCGTGAAGGTACTCTGTTGGTCACCGTTGGTTTTTATTTTTTTACGTTTTCTTTTTTGACAGCCTATTGGATAATTTAAGTCCAGATGGTCCAATACTTCCTTTGTTTAAGACATTAATCTGTGATTTGAGTGAGATGTCACTGCTGTTTCTGGCTAGAGGTGCGACCAGGTAGACATTCCTCGTGATACCCTTAGATACATATTCGTTCTACACGGATGCTTTTGTTACTTTATTTTCAGAGTAGAGCCTGTTCCATTGCAGTTGTTTTGCATAATGGCGTCTAAAACTTTTTAAAAATTACATAAAGTGCAATAACAGCATTAACATGTTGTGTTGTGGCACTGACTAAAATATTCCATCAAAGTAATCACTGCAAAAAAAGGTGTATATGTCTCTCCCCCTTGTCTCCTCTCTCTCTCTCTCTCTCTCTCTCTCTCTCTCTCTCTCTCTCTCTCTTTCCTATCTCTATCTATTTATATACATATATGTGTGTATATATACATATACACATATGCATAGATAAAAGCATAAGTATATGATATATATATATACATGTATATCTATGCATATCTATGCATAGATATATGCACAATATATATATATATACAAATGTGTGTGCGTGTGTGTGTGTGTGTTAATTTTGTCTAATACTAAAATCGTAACGCTTCACATCCCGTTTCAATTTTGGAAGCTCGCATTTCTGTTATGATAGAAGCAGCCATGGGTCTGGTGGAAAGAAAATCAATGACAATTCACAAGAATATGGAAGATAGGAATCTATAAAACTAGTGAAATTCTTTCACGCCAAAATCAGTCAAAAAAAATGCTAGAAACTTAGAAACTTTGTGGGGGAAATTACTGAATGAAATTTTTTTTAAAGATATCAGAAATGACATTAACACAATCTTCAGTCAATTAATGGCGTATAAATTTAAAATAAAGTTTAAGGATCGCCATAATTTGTAAATCTTTTTCTTTTTTCAGCTTATTATATACGAAAATATTTCTTTCGTCCTTGTCAGAATTGTTTTGTTTTTAATAAAATTCGGAGGAAATATCTTCACATGTGTTATTTATAAGGAAATATTGAAACTAACTTTAAAAGGTAAAAAAGAAACACCATTAATTTTTGTGGAATTCAATACGATAAAGTATAATTTTCTTTATGTTCATCTGTTCAATACTGATGACTACCAAACATTATGGATTCCAGATTCTGCAGAGAAGTTAGTCGAAAAATAAAGAACATTGCTAGATTTAATGGACTAAATTTAAGCTCTTCCCTTATATAAAAGATGGAATCTGACACAGCTGGAATAATTATATTTCGGTTCATCAGACGTAAGATTAGTACGTATGAAACGGCTACTCATAAAAATTTGCCGGACGTTACAGTCCGGAGCGGAGCAACTGTGTGGAAGCCAAAGTTAACAAAATCTTTCGGTTCTCCGTATGTAGCCGTTCCCATAGTTTTATCGTCATATTTGTTTGTTAGCTTTCATTTGTGTTGCATTACATTTTCCCCTTTCCACTGCTAACTGATCATATATTAATATTATTTCTTCATTCTTTGTTTCAGCCTTGGACAGCGGCTAATCTGATTCACCGGCTTCTGAGGTTTAATTGAAATAATCAACACTAGTACTTATATTTTAAGCCTGGCGTTTATTCTCCCGTTGCCGAAGGTGTCACACAGTGGGATTGAACCCAAGCTTACATGATTGGAAAGCAACGTTCTTACCCACACAGCTACGTTTGCAGCCATGGGCCAGACGGTTTGACTGGAACTAGTAACCCAGAGATCTGTACCAAGCGCCAGTCTGGTTTGGCTTGGTTTCTACGCAAGGATGCCTTTTATCACGCCAATCACTTCAATGGTGTAGAGGTTGACTATTGCGTGTCACCGGCACGGGTGCCTTTTACGTGTCTCCAGCACGGGTGACTTTTACATGTCACCGGCACTGACCACGATTAAGATTTCACTTGACTTGACGAGTCTCATCAAGCACAGTAAATTCCCACAGGCTCCATCAAATGCCATCGCCTCCATGAGACTCAACATCCTAAGATTGTGCTTGGCCACATCGGCCCATGTCTTCCTGGGTCCACTTCTTCCGCGGGTTCCCTCCAGAATTAGAGCTCAGCACTTCTTTACGCAGCAGTCATCGTCCGTACGCATCACATGAAGTACACATATACGCACGCACTCATGCACTCACACACACACACACACTCGCACATACACACATACGTACTATAATATATATGTATATATACGCTAAATGAGGATTATGGCTGTGTGGTAAGTAGCTTTCTTACCAACCATATGGTTCCGAGTTCAGTCCCACTGCGTGACACCTTGGGCAGGTGTCTTCTACTATGGCCTCGGGCCGACCAAAGCCTTGTGAGTGGATTTGGTTGACGGAAACTGAAAGACGCCCGTTGTATGTATATATA
>NC_068985.1:13396137-13399431 GCF_001194135.2 Octopus bimaculoides
GTGTGTGTGTGTGTGTGTGTGTAAAAAGGTTGAATTAGATTCTTCCTTTAATTTGGAAGTTTCCAAAAAAAGATTTGTAATATGGATTCTTCATATTTTGCTGGTAGCTTACTGGCGTAAAATTGCGAATATGAAAATAATACTTGTATATGGTGTGTTGTGAAATAACAAAATGTAAGAGGTTGTATACCAAGCAACTATTATTACTCAGGACTCCTCTAAATATGTATACATTGGTTGCACGGAAATTTCTCTTTAACCGAGAATTGATAACCATAAATCTTCTTTTAGGGACCCTAGAAAAGAGAATAGCACAGATCTAACTAAAAAAATTTGGCACCTCAAAAGAAACAATATTGATTTCTCAATTTCTTGGAAAATCCTATTTTCTTCCCCCTCTTATAGATAAATTAATAAAATTTGTAGGTCAGGTTTCGAAGAAAGCTAATGTATAATGAGAATGAAATAGAAATCTGATTAACACTAGGGATAAAACAGTTTTCTCATTAAACACATGACCAAATTCCTCTTTATCAATCTTAAATAATTTTTCACTCCCCACTTGCTTAGACTTGCTTTTGGTGTTTTTTAAAAATATTTCTACATATTATCTTTTTCTATAGAAAACGATTACTCATCACATTCTCTTTACATCACTATATCTTACACTATCTGGATATATCTTTCTATGTATCTAACTTGTCCTTCTAACAATTGCATGACCCGCCATATATTGGGCTAACGTTTTATCTATCTCTCCCTACACCTCCTTTCCTCTCAAAATGTCTGGGGTTTCTTTTTAAATAATATCTTTCCTTAATATATAATATACCTATATATTATTTTATTTTATTTTATTTTATTTACATGTGTCCTTTTAAACTCCCTGAACATACCCATTCTAACTAATACGGTTTTATGTTATTTGTCACTCTACCTGGTAATTGAATATATTTTACTGCTGATACATGCAAACATATAGAGTACTTCTTGGTGTCCTACATGCGTACAACCATGTGTGCATATCTAGATATGGATCTTATATGTCATCTGTGTGTGCATATCGATTATCATCGTATATTTATGCACTATATATTGCCCTTAACGCGTATTTTTTAATATGAACGTGTGCACATATACGTATGTTTCGCATAAAAACAAATATATATATACTACTATTTTTTCTATGTGTCTGTACTTATATGTATATGTATATGCCTTTTTTTCCTCTTTGCACCGGTATGCGTATATATATATATATATATATATATATATATATATATATATAGTCAATCCAAACAAGAACAAGAAAGAAAGAAACAACAACATGAGGATGTGGAACAAGTACTGTGTTATTGGACGCTCAGGAAAGGAAAGAAAAGAAAGAGGATGTCACGTTTCGAGCGGAGCTCTGCATCAGAAATAAAGGAAATGTCCAAAGAAGGGAAGACAGAGAAAGAAAATCGCCAACGATGCACACGCGGTCACATAATATACTTTTCTACGGTGTTCCTTACTTTACGTATTCCCTAATCAAAAAACATCTGGATTTCCCATATCTATGTATAATAATGTGCAGATATTTCTCTACTCACGTATAAGTAAATATACTAACAATTTTCTCCTAAGTTTTTATAGGACATAGTGTATAAATTTTTTGTATACTGATGTGCACCCCAAAAATCGTAATTTTTCTTATATTCTTAATACACAATACTATTCTATTACTTGAATATTAATACAGACCTAATACCACTACGCCAAGCTTGTTCCTTACGTCATATTTTTATTCATACTTAAACATAGTTACATATAAATTAAACGCTTTTTCCACTCCTTTTTGTTTTCATTCCCAGCTCATTTATTTTCCCTACATTGTTATTTATCCGTACTCCTACATCCAATATTAAATTCCTGGGCGATCTTTTTTCATCGTTATGGCAAATGTAATTGTAATATTAACAACTATTCTTCTGTTTTTACTTGTTTTTCTACCTTATATTTAATACATATTAACGAATATTAGTTCTTATGCGAACACTAGTCCATTTTACGAATCTTTAATCCATTTTTACCTCTATAACAGTTGCTTACATTAACAATAGAGTAGCTCTTTATATATTATCTCCTCTACTTTAACTTCACACTCATGTATTAAATTTGTCTTAAATATACACCACACTAAGTATTGTTTCTAACTGTCACATCATATCTTAATTCAGATGCCTTTCTATTGGACATTTCTATACAATCTTTTCCCTACGCGACTTATTTAGAATCAGAATTTCTAATCTCCGTACTCATCTATAGAGGGAACGTCTCTGAAACATCTCCCACTTATATTTTCAAAATTACCGTTATACTCTTTAGTTTTATTTAATACCTCAGCTATGTAAAGTAGAGAAAAAGAAAAAGAAAAACCTTGTTCGGGGGACACGTTGCGTTACCTGTTCCCGGTATCGAAACCACAGCGTTAAGGCCGTAATCCCGACAATCTAACCAATAGTTCATGTGCCTGCTCACGCAGTTACACACACATACACACTCACACACCCGCACGCACATGCACACAGAATGTATATGTATAGATACATACCCGTATATGCAGAAACATTGGTGTATTTATGGGTTTGTATAAATGTGCATATTTTAGCGAAATCATGTTTCCGTAAGTCAATAGAAGTATATAAAATAAGTAATTCACATTATATTTATATGTAAAAATCCTGTCGCAGCGATGCCAAAGTATTCTATATGTAAATGAAAATTATATAAAGTGATGAATGCGACGTTGAATATACATATATCTTTTCCTGTATATATGCGTATTTGTTTGTATCGTTGGCTGCTTGTGAATAAGTATCTATTCTTGCACAGGAATGTTCAAATAAGAATACTGTGGATGCGAATTAGCATTATGTTTGTGATTATGCTGACCTATGTATCTGGGTCAATGAAATGATGTTTGCGCGTGATTTCATTTAATGTTTTGACGTCTCTATAGGTACGTATATGTACGCTTGCGTTTCTGCATACCTTTGTGCTCAAGTGAGTTTAAATTTTCAAGGTAATTAATTTGCTTGTATAACTGAATTGTGAATGCATAACTTTCTGGCTCTATCCATGCATCTATCTATCTATCTATCTATCTATCTATCTATCTATCTATCTTTCTAACTATCTGTATATATGCTTATATACATATCTTTCTCTCTCTCACTCTTTCTGTACAGACACACACGCATATACATATATATATATATATATATATATATATAGGGAGAATTCACAAAA
>NC_068985.1:13399833-13401007 GCF_001194135.2 Octopus bimaculoides
ATTTGATCATTTGTACAATCATGCACAGTGGGGGAATTGTATTTGAAAATGAATGAAAGATCAGCGTAACTATATTATGAAGGCTGAGAAAGCTTTGGTGAGATTGGATATAAAATAAAAATGGAGGGAGATGTGTGAGTTTAAAATAAAATAGAATTTAAAACTAAATACATTTGAAGGTCGAATATAATTGTAAATTAAATTAAATTAAAAGGATCTTTTTTTTTAAAAAATTAAACCATTAAATAGATTAAGGATTAAAATTTAGGGCTAAAATTTAAAATATGAAATCAAATTAAAGCAAATTAAAAATTAAAAGTGTTTTAAGAAAATACACAAAAATACATAAAAAATGAAAAATATATAAAGACAGAGAAAAAAGGAAAAAGAAAGGAAATAGTAAAATAGGAAATAGAAATAAATTAAATGAATAAATGAAATGAATTTTTTGAAATTTTATATTATTTTATTTATTTTTTATTATTGTTTTATAATTACTTTTTCTTTTTCATATTTTTTGAATAGTGTTCAAATTTTGTTAAAACTCTTTTAATTCTTTTAATATTTAATTTACATTAATCTAATTTCATAATTTTGGTCTCAAGTTTTATTCCTTAATCTATTTAATAGTTTAATTTCTTTTTTAATTCTTTTAATTTAATTTAATTTAAAGTTAGATTCGGCCTTCAATTTTATTTGGTTTTAAATAACTCCACTTGATTTGATTTTATATAAGCCTCACACTTCTCCCTGTATCTCTATTTTATATCCAAGCCCACGAGAGTTTTCTAAGAAAATCAAGATCTTCGTCGTCATTGACTGTAGAAATCATAATTAGTGTAGCCAATGCAGAATAATATAAAAGAAATGAGACCAAATCAAGTTTTGGGACCTGAAAAGAATGTGCGATCTTTCGGCTACGCGTAACATGCGTAAATATATTTTTACACCTCATTGATCTAGAAACGCGCGTCCACAATTAATGAAGGTCAGGTAGATTCGTTATTTTTTCTATTTTTGCTTTTGTAGTTTGCGTGTATTACTGTTTTGGGGAGTCATATTTTAGTAGAGAAATAGTAGTTTTCGCTGCTATTTCTAATTTTCGATGTGTGGTGAAGCAATACTTGCTGAACCCTACATTTTAAATATATGTGTGTATATATATATGTATATA
>NC_068985.1:13401084-13408537 GCF_001194135.2 Octopus bimaculoides
TATATATATATATATATATATATATATATTCTTACAAAAAACCCCATGCACACACACACACACTACCCACAGACATAGCAGAAACAGGAATAACTGTCCAGCTCTTCACTGTGTATCTGTGTGAGTTTGTAGAATATTTAACTTTGTTTCGGGTGTAATTTCCTTTTAGCCGGTCGCTAACGGAGAGACAAGAGTTTTTGAGTTAAGAAAATCCCCGTTGGTTGTAAATATGTAGTGAAATTAAAGTCTGTTTTAATATTTTGTCTTTTTTTTAACTGGCGATGTACACAACCAAGTGTTTGCATCTATACATCTAAAGATTCTCAGACGGAGACTCTTGGGAATGTTATACAAAGTGAATGCATGTGTGTATGTATGCATGAATATATATATATTCTTTTCTTGTTTCAGTCATTTCACTGCGGCTATGCTGGAGCACCACTTTTACTCGAGCAAATCGACCCCATGAGTTATTCTTTGTAAACATAGACACGTGTAACCTTAACGTAATCCTGAGGGAGATTCAGCGTGACACAGAGTGTGACAAAGCTGGCCCTTTGAAATACAGGTACTACTCATTTTAGCCAGCTGAGTGGACTGGAACAACGTGAAATAAAGTGTCTCGCTCAAGGACACAACGCGTCGCCGGGAATTGAACGCACGACCTTACGATCGTGATCCGTATGCCATAACCACTAAGCCACGCACCTTCACATGCATGTGGTACATTTGACAGGTTCGAAAAGCTTTATCCAACTAATCAACTTGCATTGGAATAATGTTAGAATAAAACTACGTAAATAAACTAAAATACATTTCGAGCTTTTAAATGTGCGATCAACATTATATAGAATTCTCAAGGTTGTTAGTAGTTTGCCAATGTTAACATTAATTATGATTACATTTTTCGTACATCAAAGGTGCATTTGGCACCTCACATTAGTCTTGTGGCTACATATGAATATATAAATTAAGTAAATATAATACGAGGCGTAACATGCCCGGTAGGTTTGGCGAAAATTCATCGAATACCTTTGTGTCCTATGGTTGTAAAATGTTTACAAGGCGAAGTGTCTTCAAGTAATTATATATATACCTCTATCTATATATGAATGCATATATATATGTTTATATATGTGTGTATATATATATATAGTTAGATAGATACATACATACATATATATACGTACATATATATGCATGCATATATATATATATTATATATATATTTTATATATATATATATATATATATATATATATATATATATATATATGCGTGTGTGTCTGTGTGTGTATGAGTATGTGTAAGCGTGTGTGTGTGTATACATACATACATGTATATATGTATATATATCCAAGGAGAGTGAATCTGTGTGTGCATTTGTGTGTACATAACTATGCTTTTACGTGTGTATGTCTATACAAGTAAAATTGTACAGGTATTTAACGAAATATATCTACACTTGTAATAGACAATATTTGTATACGTACTTATACTGGTTCATAAATTCCATATCTATGAAGAAACACACACACACATACACACACATATATATATGTAATAAAAATACGTACCTGTTTGATATATATATACACACACACTTATGTATGTATATACATATATATTATATATACATACATCTATGCATACATATTATATGTGAATGTATACACATAGATATGTTTGGGTATGTGTATATACAAAACACACAGGTAGAGGCTACGGCTGATGGAGAGGGTCAGGTGTCGAGTGTGTGTAGGAAAAAATAAAATGGCGTTTGTGTGTTGGATGGTTTAAGTATTCGATTTGATATTTGGGAATTCATGTCTGACGAAAACGAATTATGATAAAAGCAATGAAATGATTTATTATGTAAATAGGGAGTTCATTTCGAATTTTATGAAAATGAACTGCGGTACGTCTGGGGATATTTATAATTAATTTCGCAGATATTTCTCATGCTGCTCCTATTATTACTACTATTACTACTTGAGATTAATACTCTAAAAATTTAGTTATTCTACAAAATATATATCATGGGATATCGACAGGATCCAGTGTTATTGCTTCCAACAAATAAAAGTATTTTATAACCAAAACCTCATAAGATTTAAGAGAATAATTTGTATTTTTCACTACGTAGGAAAATTATAATGTCTGTCCCATACTTGTTGCAGCCATAGAGCTCACGCAAATGGTAGTAAGAGGATTTCGGAATTGAAACGTTAGTTTAGGCTTATCTGCAAGTCTATAGATTCAAACCACTGACTGTTATGTAGACTGGTAGATCTTTGAATTCAATGCATTGCAGAATCTACTAGCAGAAACCACAGACGCCCAAAGGTGTAGGATGCCTGACAAACAACACGCCTGCTTTCATAGGCGAAACTGAGACCAGCTCGACAAGAACCAATGTGTGTGTGTGTGTGTGTGTGTGTGTGTGTGTGTGTGTGTGTGTGTGTGTGTGTGTGTGTGTGTGTGTGTGTGTGTGTGTGTGTGTGTGTGTGTGTGTGTGTGTGTGTGCGTGTATGTGTGTGTGTGTGTGTGTGTAATATATACGTATCTGCTGTCTATTAAATAAATGTCAATATACATATCTAAATTGAAAGATCATTGATTATGTTAACCGTAATGACGGTCAAATTCTGTACGAGCTTCCGTCAACTGATTACATTAGTCGTACGTATGGTAGAATATACAGTGACAGGATTTCAAACCACAATAACGTTGATATTTCTGTGCCTCAGTCATTTCTTTTATACGAGAAAATCAATGCCAATTCCCATTTTATGAAGCACTTCCCTTCAGATTTATAGGCAAAGAAAAATGTGTGTTATGCACATTACTGATATAAGACGATAATGTTATCCTTTCATGGCTTATTTTTCTACGTTTTAATTGATTATGACTTTTAACAGAAGGCCAGCTATGATCGGGCAAACTTAAAAGCAGAGCTATCTCTTGTTTAGCTAGGGCTAGATAGTTCTTTATATCCTGCCTTTTATAACCAGAATAGTTTAGATTGAGAGAGATTTAGCAACTACTTTTAACAGCTTTAGCGATCCCGTAGAGGACCCGTCATTTGTTCGTGACTTCTATGTTGCTATTGTTTTTAGTTAAACTAAGTTATATCAGCACCAAATCGATATGTGCATTCATAAATATTCCAACCTTGGTAATCCTATCATTATCAGGCTTATGAGACTTCATTATATAATGTGTCCTCTTCACATTAGCAGTATGTTTTGAAAGATATTATCTGCTATTTATTACAGATTCAGTGGCTACGAATAGACTACATCAGTAGCATTATGGCACGATGCGTCCTGATCACTCTTTTACTCTTTTACTTGTTTCAGTCATTTGACTGCAGCCATGCTGGAGCACCGCCTTTAGTCAAGCAAATCGACCCCAGGACTTATTCTTTGTAAGCCTAGTACTTATTCTAACAGTCTCTTTGCCGAACCGCTAGGTTACGGGACGTAAACACACCACACACCAGCATCGGTTGTCAAGAGATGTTTGGCGGACAAACACAGATACACACACACACACACACACACACACACACACACAAACAAACACACACACACACACACATATATATATATATATATATATACGATGGGCTTCTTTAAGTTTCCGTCTACCATATCCACTCACAAGGCTTTGGTTGGCCCGAGGCTATAGTAGAAGACACTTGCACAAAGTGCCACGCAGTGGGACTGAACCCGGAATCATGTGGTAGGTAAGCAAGTTGCTTACCACACAGCCACTCCTGTTGTTATTTTGTTTTTTCTTTAATGTTTTTATTCGAGGGAAGAAGTACAACACCCGTCATTCTTTTCACGGCCTTCGAGGCTAGCGCGAGCAAGTTAATTTCCGACATTAGATTTGAGCGAATGCTTTCACTAGAAAGGACCACGTTAGAGACACAAAAATACCAGAGTAGTCGAAAACAGATGTTGCGACGTTCATCGTTTTCCTCTTTGACCCAAATGCATTAACATAGGCGCAGGAGTGGCTGTGTGGTAAGTAGCTTGCTTACCAACCACATGGTTCCGGGTTCATTCCCACTGCGTGGCATCTTGGGCAAGTGTCTTCTACTATAGCCTCTGGCCGACCAAAGAGTTGTGAGTGGATTTGGTAGACGGAAACTGAAAGAATCTTGTCGTATATATGAACTTATATATATATATGTATGTGTGTCTATATGTTTGTGTGTCTGTGTTTGTCCCCCCAACATCGCTTGACAACCGATGGGGGGGGGTGTTAACGTCCACGTAACTTAGCGGTTCGGCAAAAGAGACCGATAGAATAAGTACTAGTCTTACAAAGAATAAGTCCTGGGGTCGACTTGCTCGACTAAAGGCTGTGCTCCAGCATGGCCGCAGTCAAATGACTGAAACAATTAAAAGAGAGTAAACGAGAAAGAGTAACTAGCAGAAAATGTCTCAGTCAAAACTGACTGATAACATGGCTTCTTGGTATATATGATTTGGTTCGTTATCTGCGGTAAGAAGAGTAAATATTTGAGAAACAATATTTATAAACCACGCGGCGTCGTTCTTGTTATTTACATAAAAATGAGTCCTGATTGACCAAACACAATCAAGCTGTGGTCATTTTGTGTTTTATTCAAATATCGTGTAAATAATCTACATTATCTAATACGTCATTTGTTTTTGAAGTAATAGAGTATGAAGAAACTTTTAGCTTGTGTTTTTAAGAGGACCAGTAACAATGTAAAGAGTTCTCTAGTTCGTAAAAGAAAAGTTAGTGAATCGTAATTTCTATTTCCCCTTCAAATTACATTGTGAACTACTGGAGTGCAAAATAGCTTGCAGTAGGTTTTTTTAACGAAAATAGTTAATCGCAGTGTTAACAAGATGGCCTTTTCAGTAAAGATGGCTCACCTACCTTAACAAACGTGATTCATTCAATTATATTGGAGAAAATAGAGTCTAACTTATCACTAAACATTTTCACGTTTTCATTGCCAATATTGCTTGAAGTAAAATTAGATAATTTGTTGCAATATAGGTATAATCAAACGCATCTTCTAGTTGCCTTTCGATAGTCATTCTGCTTTGAGATCATTTCGATATCATAATGTAAATGCAGAGCCCCCTTATGAGAGGTTTACGACTGTACAAATATGGTGCTGCGGGCTAACTTTCGTTAAATTGGTTAGAATATGAAAGAATAAAAATTATATGTTTTTGCGATGGTTTTATGAAACATTATATTTTCTGGTTAATTTCTCACTAAGATAATGAACTTAGATCTGATATACCATTTTTTTCATATTATTTGTTTCTTTCTTTTTTTTAAGTCTTTCTCTTTTTGTCATTCCAAGGATCATACTTTCCAAAATTGTGTCGCAGAACCTATAAAACTTTTCAAGTGTAGGATTCAACGATCTAATCCAAATGTAACAGCTTCGTTTTTAAAGCAAGCTTTCAAAGAGATAATGAGAGCGTGAGTCTCTATAAACAAAGTCATTCCAACGGTGACCACCCCGTCTTTTTATCATACAGAGTGTAACAAAAACATATTTTTAAGCGCGGATATAGTAATGTGTAATTTGAGGGAAAATTGCCTGCTATTTCTAATATTATACAAGCTTACACACACTGAATGTCTATATGAATATACGCTCTATTACATACATACATACATACATACATACATACATACATACATACATACATTTCATTTATATATATATATATATGTGTGTGTGTGTGTGTGTGCGTGTGTGTGTGTGTGTGTGTGTGTGTGTGTGTGTGTGTGTGTGTGTGTGTGTGTGTGTGTGTGTGTGTGTGTGTGTGTGTGTGTGTGTGTGTGTGTATGTATATGTATATGTATAAGTATATATGTATATATGTATATATGATTGTACATGTTGCAGCATCTAAACCTTTCTTTATATATTTTCAAACATACTTAATAGAGTTAACAGAGTTGCAGAACTCAACATTGACTCTGTCTGCCTGTAGTCGTCTTTGCTTCACTGTAGAATACTGATCTGATCATCTACATCTACCCTCGTCTCCTCTTGTAGAGAGTGAGAACATTGTTGTCGGGAAGTTTTTCGAAAATTAAAATGGGGATTAAATGGAAAAATGAGTTACTCGAATATCTTGACAAGAGTGATTGAAATAAATGGCGATTGTGAAACGCCATACGCACGCTCGCCACACACAGACACACACATACAGTATCAAACATCAGATGAAATGGACGTGTATGTGTGAGAGAGAGTGACACTTAGACATCACTCTCTCTTTCTCTCTCTCTCTATCTATCTCTCTCTCTCTCTCTCTCTCTCTCTCTCTCTCTTTCACACACACACACGTACGTACAAAAGAGATGCATGCATATCTATGTACGTACGTATACATGAAAACACACCCCTTGACTGACTCTCTGTCTCTCTCGCTCTCTCTCTCTCTCTCACACACACACACACACACACACAAACTCATACATACATAAATGTATACAAACGTACATACAAAAACACACGTGTGCTTGTGTGATTGACTTGTGTGTGAGAGAGAGGTGCAGAGAGAACATTGCAAACAAAGAATGAGATAAACACGAAATGAAAAATCGTATACATAAAAGCACGTTAAACACTATCTTCTATCGAATATTTAAAGTAAGTAAATATTTCTTTCAGTAGCTTTTAAATATTTCTTTTCCAAGTGGTTTGCAAATAGCGAATTAAAACTTGAAATGAAAACATTAAAATAAAGAGTGAGATACTTTCCAAAATGAAAACGGAAGTCTTCGTAGTTACTACGTCAGTATCGGAAGCTGACATCGAAAAACATTTTTAAAGAAGTGAATCATATATGTAAAGTAATATATATTTTTAATAAAAAAAAAATAAACTGATGACCCTATTATGTACCCGAGGTCAAATTATTCATGGACCCAGGTCTATTACATATATATATATATATATATATATATATATATATATATATATATATATATACATACATATAGTAATCTCTCGACTATCGCGGATGTTACGTTCCAAAACACCCCGCGACAGGTGAAAATCCACGAAGTAGAAACAGTATTGTACTGTACATATATTTTTTTTTATTTTTCTCATTTGTATATATTTATTTTATTATGAATACAAAACAACACCACAGACTCGTATCCCGATTTTCATTTTCCATACAATATATGCTTTTCTTTGTTTACTCATCTACAGTACACTACGTATTTTCTTTTAATATATTTTAATTAATGTGTTACACAGTGCAGCACTGTACTGTATTTTTATTTATTAATTTATTAATTTTTAGGCGCGAAAATGCTTAGCTTACCATAGAAATAATTAAAATCTAAAAAATGTAAATACCTATCAGCTGCAGATACATACGTACATACATACATACGTACATACATACATGCGTACATACAT
>NC_068985.1:13408597-13409794 GCF_001194135.2 Octopus bimaculoides
TAGTCAAAACATACATACATACATACATACATACATACATACAAACGGGTCAGAAGTGAAGAGCTCTACATGTCCTCACTACTTGCCGATGATCCTCCACAGAAACCAAATATTTCAGGGTTAAGATACGTAAACAGACACCTGCAAATGAAACTCTCTACCCGCTACAAATAGATTAACGGAAAATATTGCTTCTCTCGAAGTGGTGAGCGTTACATTTCGTTATATTTTGAAGATTGCGCTGGAGCTATCCAAGAGCCCTAGATAGTTAAGGTAATGCTTAATGAATAAGAGAGACAATGACGCCCGCAAACCCAAAAATGCAAGAGAAAATCAAGATAAAATCGTCTTGTGTAGAAGCCATTTACCCTTAGCATTTGGAACGCCCATATATACGATGGGGTGCTGAAAATTTCTGGGCTTTGAATAAAAGAAAATACAGCACGTTAACTATGGTTTCATTCAATGTATTCCCTACTCAGATTCACACACTTATTGCAAAGGCCCTTCCCTCAAACCAGGTTTTTCACGATACCCTTAGAGCCAGGAACTTTTCAGCACCCCCTCGTTTTCCACCTACTTTGTCTACAAACCAGCCAGATCCGGTCTCTCATACAAATAAGTTGAGGACACATATCTGTCAAATGTAAATAATGTAAATAATATACATAATTCCTCATCTCTCAAATATAGAACTGTCTTAACAAGCACACTATCGAAATCTACAAGATAATGCATGCATGATTAATTCAAAACAATCTAAATAAATAGCCATTTGATAGAGTAATCTCATTGCTAACGGGTTGAACAGGGTAACGGAGGCTGCTAGAAAAGGTCACTGAGACGTGATGCTATTGCTTAAAGAATATATAATACATTTGTAGAAAAGCGTTTCGTGTGATAAATACAGACAATGTTTCAATTATTGAATGCATAAATACATATCAACAGCAGAAATACAGTGGAAAAAAATTACCATGAAAATTCAATAAAGTCCAAACATAATAGAACTAATATAGTTATGTGGGCCAAACACATAAGTGTCATGTGCAATTATAGATTCTATGATTCAACATGATTGCAAAGAAGAAAATATATCTAATGAAATGCTTCGAAACCGGTAACTTCTCTACTCAAATTATAAATTAATATTTAGACCCCACCAGCATCTGCAAAAAGTTATATATATATATATAT
>NC_068985.1:13410415-13412754 GCF_001194135.2 Octopus bimaculoides
ATTGTTTATAGATCGATATTTAGATAGATACATTTCTTTTATTAGCCACACAGGGCTCAACAAAGATGTGACAAATACAATGTAGAGCTTTTCTTTTTGGGAGGGGGAAGGAAAAAAATAGGGGTGTGTCGATCAAAAGGGATCGTAGGAAGGGAAAAAGGAGGGAGTTCGATCAAAAGGGATCGAAAAAGTAAAAAAAACGATCAATAGGGATCGTGTATCACAGTCAGATAGATAGATAGATAGATAGATAGATAGATAGATAGATAGATAGATAGATAGATAGATAGATAGCTATACATACATATGATGTATGTTTGTATGTATATTGCAGATCCATTGCAGAAATTTTCTACATCGTATTCAATTACTGTCATGCTATGTTTATTCGTGTTAATTTTTCACTAATATATTTATATTACATATTTGGTTGTTTTTCCTTCATATTTGTTGCCGCTGATTTTGTAGCGTTTATACTTATTTTTATCATTGTTGTTATTGATGATAGCTCTTTGTGCTTCTTGTCTTTCTTTCCTTTTTTTCTTCCATTTTGTTCTCTAGTCATTTTAATGTCTTTAACAGCGCCGTTCCAACGGAAATATATTTTTAAATGTTTACAGATAAAACATGCTTGGCTAAGCTTTTTCGCTTTAAAATTAATTTTACTCCCCTTTTAATGGCCAATTATTTCAGAGATAAGAGGAGAACTATCGAATTACGTTCTACTTATATGTCTGGAAGTTATTTGAGTAAATTAAATTACAAAACGTGTGTCTTCTGGGAGATTTTCTCTAAAATCAGGGAGCGAAAATGTATAAAAATCGAACACATATAGACAACAATTGTAGACAGAGCCAACATTTTGTCGATTCAGTCAAAAGTATTACATATTTAAATTCAATTTTTTTCATTATTATTCATTGCTGTAAATAGCTGTCGATGGCAAAATCGGTGTTCAGGCGAACAAACTGTCTTGTAATATTTATTTACAGAATTATACATAGTGAATTCAAATCCCGTCGAGATTGACTTGGCTTTTGCCCTTTCGGGGTCGTTGAAATGATGTAATTATGTATTTGTCAAATACTGCGACCAATGCAATCTACTTTTTGCTTATTCGAAGTATGAGAAACTACGTACGTATTAGAAATTATTATTCATTGAGAGAAAATGAAGCGGGTAGTATAATCAGATCAGCGACTGATTAAGTGCTTTGTTTGGTCAGACATCACAACTTGACGTTCTGAATTAGCATCCTACCGATGTCGAAAAATAAATTCTATTTAAATACTGCAGTCTATTTCAACAACTTTTCCCTTTTCCAATAGCTTATTACCTCATGTCTATATCAAGGATCCTTATTAATCCCTACGATATTATTTTCCCCTTGACCCTTAACTTCATAGGGAATCAATCGCAGAGGATTTGTCGTATCAGAGAGTTTGTGTGTGTTGAGCATTTCTTTTCATGATTGTGTAGCATGTAAAAACTAATTTTTCGTATACCCTATTGGTAGGATATGATACTCCTAAAAGAATCAAATCTGTGAATATGTGTCTGCAGCTCTGCATTAAATAGATGTACATGCACCCAATCAATGTGCATCAAAGTATCTTTTGATTCAACGCACCCTCAGTTCATGAGTCCAACCCCGAAATCAATCGGTCTGTGTAAAGAAAGCATGTGTAACAATCTCAAACCACTACTGTAGGCGAGTTGATGCATCAGATTGCATTTAGAAATGTTATATCGGTTATCCGCTGAGGCCTTCCATCCCTACCTCCAGTTTCATGCGTTCTTGCAAGTATCCATTGCGTATGCGAAGCAGGTATGATTCCAAAACTGGTAGCAAAGAGCGATATAGACAACATACATGTTAAATGGAAGATATGTTATCTAATATGGAGTTCATTCACCTTTGTCATCAGAAACAGCTTTAATACGTTGAGAATTTACTAATACCGGGTTTGAAAGATTGTTAAGGGAATCTTGGTTCGTTCTTGACGTAAATCAATTCAGAATTTCAAAATGCACCCTAAATGTTCGATTGTAAGATCCGCATATTTCGAGGGACATTTTGTGATTTTCGTTACAGTTTTTAATAGCCATGACAACCAGATATATATATATATATATATATGGGAGGATATACAAAAAATAACAACAGACGAGGACAGGTGGTGTAAATAACAAAAGTATATATTAGTATGACGCTCGGGAATACGGAAAGTCTTTGACGTTTCGAGCTACGCTCTTCAACAGAAAGAATACGGAGACAAGGAGAAAAACACGGAGAAAAAAAATTGATTATATATGTATATATATATGTATATATATAT
>NC_068985.1:13413500-13430915 GCF_001194135.2 Octopus bimaculoides
TGTGTGTGTGTGTGTGTGTGTGTGTGTGTGTGTGTGTGTGTGTGTGTGTGTGTGTGTGTGTTTGTGTGTGTGTGTAATATTCATGTTCACACATGTACATACATACATATGTATATACATTTTCATATATACATACGAGAGTGAAAGAGTTGTGACTCTACTCCCTAGAACGAAGGCAGGAAAGCTGTGCAGTAATATACATCTGGATAATCCTAGAGAAACTTGTACCAAACTTTGGCATCGTCATTTACACAAAGAGCAAGGCCGGGTGCCACTTCATAGCACCAAAAATCCCAACATTGCCATCAGGATATATGGGACCAGATACTGCAGCAGCTTGGGCTTCAAGGACCCGCAGCTCTTCAATACCCTGCCACAAAACCTGAGAGACCTGCATCGCGTGGATGTAGGCGTTTTCAAAACAAAACTGAATTTCCTTCTGTCAAGAGTTCTGGACGAACATACCAAAAGGCAGGAAAACACAGTTAAGGGCAGCTATGTCGAGCTCCCTTATCCACCAAATGTCACATATCAGAGAAGGTTTCGTGAAAGTGTAGCAAAGCAGACAGCGGATCCCCAGCATGGCGCAGTCCTCGGACTGAAACTAAAATGGAAAACGTGTGTCTGTATATATTGATGTGTATATGCGTATATACGTGTATGCAAATATATAAACTTATAGATGTATGTATATATGTATTAGTGCATATATGTATGTATTAATATGCATATCAAGAGAGAGAGGTTAAGGGAGAAATGGACAGAAAAGTGTTAAATATGCTAAAATGTTAATTACGTTCTTCTGAAAGCACAGACGATCTCCTATTATAAATTATCATTAGCTTACAAATAAAAGACACGTCCTGAACTTGAAATGTTTTACACTTTAGTTGTAATGTTTTCATCACAAAAGTAAATGTATCGCTTAACGTCTATTCAAGCTCACACCACTGCCAGGAAGAAATTACTTAGACGTCATGTATTTATAATAATATCCATCAAATGTAACAGCAACCAACCTAACACAACAATTAAGACCTTGTAGGGGAGATTGTTGATATGGTGATAGAGATCTATGTGTGATGGTTTTTGTAATGTGCGTCTAGAATAAAAGATGTGGTGGTAGGTGTGAGAGTTTATATGCGTGGTGTGTGTGTGTGTCTACTATGTTATGCATATATGTATTTATGTATTTATTGTATATATAAAAACACTAGACACACACATATATGTATTATATGCGAGTGTGTTTATATGTATATATATATATATATATATATATATATATATATATATACGCAACGAAAATTTTAGAAAAAATAAATAAGTGAATGCGTGGAAATCAAACCGGTGAGTATGTTAAATAATAAGGCACTAAAAGAAAATGACTCTCCTCACACACACACACACACACACACACACACACACATATATATATATATGTATATATATATATATGTATATATATATATAAAATTTGAAAATCCTACAAGACTAGGTGAAAAGCGCTTTATATGATTTATAAAACATGTGAAATATTAATAAAAATCTGTAAATGTACATCCATCCAGATTTCTCAGTACCTTAAATTTTTTTCTAATATATAATTCCTGTACATCACCTCCATCCAAACCTTCCAATATATATATATAAAATCAAAATAAGCAACACGGTTTTTAAAAATGATTGCAGTACGCACGTTTCATGCTACTCCATTTATTTAAGTAATGCAAGCATTACTTAAATAAATGGAGTATGAAACGTGCGTACTGCAATCATCTTTAAAATCCGTGTTGCTTATTTTGATTTTTTAATCACCTTGCTTTTAGAATAGTTTTTGGATAATACCATACTATATTCTGGTGCCTAAACATAAGTACCATATTCAATTTTGAATTTAAATCTAAAAGAAAAGAGAAATAAAGGGAAAAGGAAAAGAAAAATGTGGAAAAAAAGGAAAAAAGAAGAGCAAGAAGAAGGAAGGAGGAAGGTAAAGAGTAAGAGGAAGTAGACAAAATGTAGTTGAAATGGTAGGGAGAGGAAATTAATCTATCAGGAATAAAGAATTCAGAGATGGAATACTTTAGGAATGGTCAAAAATGTTGAGTTATTGTGAAAAGATGACCTTTGTGAATTCTTCGGTCGGAGGTCAGTTTATTTCTCCTTCACAGCTCGCACGGTGTGCCCCCACCTACGCACATATATACACACACACACACATACATCCACACACACATACATACGCATGCGTCCACACATCCACACACGCGTGTATACATATATCCACACACATACACATACACACGCACACGCATACATATATACACATATATATATACATCTACATACATACACACTCACATATACACACATGTATACATATATATATACACCCACATGCATACGCATACACATCTATACGCACACATATATATGCATATATACAAATGTTTCTATGTACATATACATATACATATACATACATATACATGCACATACACACATATATGCACACATACACATACATACATTCACACATATACACACATATGTAGATACATAAACATAAATATCCATATGCGCACATGCACATATACACACACATATATACATATATATATATATATACACGTTTGTCTGTACATGCATATATGTTCACACATACACGAGTAAGAGGGTGTATATCCATACATACCTATATCCCTATATTTTTACGTAAATATACTTACTTACATACCTACACACCCATATATATATATATATATATATATACGCACACACCTCTAGATATTTCCTGACATATATGCACATGCGTACATAATATAGTGCAAACAGGAGTGTATACTCATATCAGGTGGATGTGTCATCAAAAGACAGGATTAGATCTCTTACCCTCGAGGGTTCCGGTTGAATTTAAGTTCACAGCAAGAGAAGTGCAAGAGAAGGCAGTTGTGTCAGATTCTCTCATGCATCGAATGTCAAGTTATAAAAAGAGTACCGAAGTAAAAAAATGTATGTCGCAAAATCAAATGGTAGTGCCCCAGCATGGTCACAGTTCGTGAGATGAAACTAGTTCAATTCAATTCATATGTGATTTTCCTTCTTCAGGCAGTGTTTGGCGGGTGCCTTTCTGTGGATTGTTGGTTGGTTGTTCTGGTGGTTGTGGTATTATTTTTTGTTCAGTTTTGGCTGATATTTTCATATAAAATATTCTTCCTTAGGAAGGGAATATTTTGAATATTTTGAATTTTCGTTTCCCACATTTTTCAAAATGTTCGGAATAGGATTTATTTCTAACGTAGGGGCTATGGATCTGTTGTTTGTGTACCCTTACTCTCTCATATAGTCCGATGCCTGTTTCTCCAATGTAGTATTCGTTGCATTCGGGGCATGTGGCACAGTAGATTAATTTCCTAGATTTGCAATTCATATTTGCATATATTTTAAGTGTCATTGTTTTTGAAAGTGATTTGTACTCCCTCTTCAATGTAGTCGCACGTTCCACAACGAGGATCACCACATTTTAAAACTCTCTTAGTTGTTTCTGTGCTTGTAATTTTTTCTTGCTTTAAGAGTTTTCTTTTGTTGAATGCTTGCCGTCTGCTATAAATTATGTTTGACTCTGTTATTAATTGGTTCATTCTTGATGAATATTGAAGAATTGAGAGGTATCTTCCTGCAGTGTTGATGATGTCATGATTTCTTGGGTTGTTGGGGATGACAAAAGGAATGCTTATGATTTCATTTTAATTTCTATTTTTGTGCGTTTGTGTTTCCTCTGAGGGTTGTGGTTGGAATGTTTTTTGCGTTGGTGAATGCTGTGTCAGTTAAACAAGTGGGATATTTTTGTTCCTTTAGAAATATTTTTAATTCCTGTAATCTTGTGTCTCTTAATTCTGCATTTATTACTATCGTGAAAATTCTTTTTGCTGTTTCTTTTGTATGTGAAGTAAGGGAGGAATGAAAGTTCAAATATTGGTGTGTGTCTGTAGGTTTGTAGAAGAGATCTGTTTTTATAGTGCTATTTCCTTTAATTAAAGGTATGTCCAAAAATAGTAATTCCTTTATGTTTTGTTCAATGATGAATTTTATTGAAGTATGTAAGTTTTTTAAAAGTGAGAGATTCTGAAGACTTCTTGGTTTTTGGCCCAGAATATAAAGCAATCGTCTAAATATCGTTTCCAATTATTTTTTTTATATAAATGGAGAATTGTTCGTTAACTGTTTCCGCTAGTTGGAAATAAAGCTTGACCTCTAAGAAGCCCATAACGAGTGTTGCATGTGTGGGGGTTGCTTTTGTCGCCATGCCCCTTTTATTTGAAAATAGTAGTTGTTATCGAGGAAGGGATTATTTTCCAGTATTAATTTTAATCCTTCGAAAATGAAGGTTTTTGAGAATCTTTCCATGATATGGTTCGGATGTTTTGTCAACCAGAAATTAGAAATTTATAGTTTCAGTTCCTAGGTCGTGTGGGATATTGGTGCATAGACTAGTTACATCCAAACTAACTATAATTTTTTTCCTGGTGGACATTTTTAGGTATAGAGTTTAAAATATCGATATCGTCTTGGACAAAGTTTGGTATAGTTTTACGTAAAGATTTTAGAACTTTAGCTATCAAGTTGCTTAAACGTTGTGTACTGGATGTTGGTCTTGCAATGACTGGACGAAGTTTCAAGTCTCTGAGTTTCGGAATTTCGACATATGTTGAATTGTTTCATTTTATGTTGTCTTGGATTTCTTTTGATTTGTGGATTTTGGGTAATCCATAGAACTCACTGGTTTTGACTTCGAAGTTGGTTATACACATGTATATGCGTCTATATATGTATATGTATGTATGTAAATATGTGTGTGTATGTGTGTATATATATATATATATATAGAGAGAGAGAGAGAGAGGGGGGAGAAAGAAAGAGAGAGAGAGAAAGATAGATAGATAGATAGATAGATAGATAGATAGATAGATAGACAGACAGACAGACAGACAGATAGATAGATAGATGTGTGTATGTATATGTATATGTATATATGTTTATGTGGGTGTATATATGTATGTGTGCACATGTACATAGGTACACATGGAGACATGTGTATGTATGTGAATGTGTGCGTGAGTGTAAATTAACGAAAGAGCGAATGGATGAACCAAAGTGCATGTCTTCACGGCAAGTATTACCAATATTTTCTTGATGAAATAATAGATTATCACAGTGTCATGGAGAAGCATATATTAGTAAATAAGGTATGATTTGCAACACTTCTGTTTTCAATTAGGATGTATGTGACTCGAAATTCAATTAATTGTATAAGTGTGGTCTTTGAGCATTACGTTAAAATGATTAATGAGACCTGCTTTGAACATAGTCAATTTATATTTAATGGAAATCATAAGATTTCATGTACTAACACCATATAGTAGTTCTTCCTACTATAGGCACAAGGCCTGAAATTTTGTAAGAGTGGGTTCGTCGATTTCATCGACCCCAGTGCATAACTGGTACTTATTTTATCGGCCCAAAAAAGATAAAATGCTAAGCTGACCTCACCGGAGATTGATCTTAAAAGGAAAAACTGGAAGAAATACCGCAAAATATTTTGTCTGGCGTGCTAATGATTCTGCCAGCTCGCCTTCTTCTGGTGGCTTTGAGTATTGGTTTCAAATTTTGACACAAAGCCAGCTATTTCTGGAGAAAAGAGATAGTCCAGTAGATCGACTCCAGTGCTCAACTGGTCTTAAATTGTAGGGAATCGCTTGTATTAAAATGTTAAACTCCATTAATGTCGTTCGACCCCAACCAACTCATATGCATGTACTTCGAATGTGACTTATCTAGTTAGCCATTAACACTGACACGTCCACACGACTAAGTAATAAACAGCAAAACTACGGGAAATCTAGTATTGCATTGAAATGCTGCCCATCACTTGATTACTTTGGCTAAGATGATTAAAATGAATGTCGCTAAACTACCTATTCCGGGATTTGAACTTGAATTCATAGATATATTATTTATTGATATTTTTTTTCTACTGTAGGTACAAGGCCCAGACTTTTGTGGGGAGAGGCCAGTCGATTAGATCGACCCCAGTGCGCAGCTGGTACTTAATTTATTGACTCTGAAAGGATGAAATGCAAAGTCGACCGAGGCGGAATTTGAACTCAGAACGTAAGGGCAGACGAAATGCCACTAAGCATTTCGCCCAGCGTGATAACATTTCTGCTAGCTCGCCGCCTTATATTATTCATTGATAATAAATTATTCGTTAGGGTGGCTACGAGCCAGAATCGTCAGCGCAACGAATAATATGCTAAGCAGCATTTTGTCCGTCTTTACATTCGAAGTTCAAATTCCGGTGAAGTTGACTTTGCCCTTCATCCTTTCGAGGTCGATAAAATAAGTGCCATTTGAGCACTGGAGTCGATGTAATCGTCTCGTCTCCACCCTGCAAATACTGACCTTGTGCCAAAATTCAAAACCAGCAATAAGTTATTCATTCTTGATAAATAACTTATTCATCAGCATAAGTTATTCATCCTGACATTTCAGACAGTGGGTTCTTTCAGTAAAGATTATATGTGAAAGAATCTATTCACCCATTCGTTTATCAAATATCTGGCTGCTGGCAGTAACATGACCACTAAGAGTATGTCACTTGTCATTTCGAACATTTTACCACCAGCTCGTGATGGTGCTCTTACCAACAGTGATGCAGAGAATTTCTGGTTATGATTTTGCAACTATCAGCCTCGCTTACAACCTTCGACGTTACAGAAGTCGTTACTGCAGCCAGTAACCAAATACAACTTAATTCGAGTTATACTACCCACGTATCATTTCTTTCTTTGTAGGAACTAAGAATCTTCTTCAAGTTGCAACAATATACTAGTAAACATACTGATAATAGTGTGTGTAAACACACTATAATAGTAAACGCAGTGAAAATATAATAGTAACTGCAAAATTTAGCATTCTAAACTATCGTAACTCTTTTACTTGTTTCAGTCTTTTGTCTGTGGCCATGCTGGAGCACCGCCTTTTAGTCGAGCAAATCTACCCCCAGGACTTATTCTTTAGAAGCCTAGTACTTATTCTATCGATCTCTTTGCTGAACCGCTAAGTTACGGGGACATAAACACACCAGCATCGGTTGTCAAGCGATGTTGGGGGGGGGACAAACACACACACACACACACAAACATACACACACACACACATATATATATATATATATATATATACATATATACGACGGGCTTCTTTTCAGTTTCCGTCTACCAAATCCACTCGCAAGGCTTTGGTCGGCCCGAGGCTATAGTAGAAGACACTTGCCCAAGATGCCACGCAGTGGGACTGAACCCGGGACCATGTGGTTGGTAAGCTAGCTACTTACCACACACACCATCAAATCACCATCTTACAGTTTCAGGCAATTGAAGCTTAAGGAACTGTTTACAAGCTATAAGTCACAGTAGTTTGCAGTTATACACTCTTCTATACTGACAGAATCTTTATCAACGGAACTCTTAATTCAGGTTAGCTAAACAAATGCTCATAGCAGAAAACTCATTTCTATCATTTCCTCTAAAAGTTTATTTATTCGTTCTCCTTTTCCGTGCGGCTAAAAGGGATTGTAATTCGCTAACACCCTGTAGAGCATGTGTTCAACGCATACATTACTTAATGAACATTGATGCACGAAGATTTGTACAGCCATTTTTACGAACATATCCATGCGTTTTGCTCTTATCAAAAGCTGACAATCTGAAACATAGTTTCACTCTATATATTGATCGATCTCTAGTCGAAATCTTTACACACACACATACACACACACACACACAACACACACACACACACCCACACCCACACACACACACACACACACTTATAGTGCTCTTTCTTATACTTTTATGTATTACTTAGGGCTAGTTTGCATTACTTTCACGTTCTGCGTTGTATTACTAAGAATATTCAAAGCGGCGAGCTGGCACGCCGGACAACATGCTTAGCAGTTTTTTGCTCCGTCTATAGGTTCTGAGTTCAATTTCCGGCGAGATCAACTTTGTCTTATATCCTTTCGGGGGTCGATAAAATAAATACCAGTTGAATGCTGAGATCGATATAATTGATTATCTTCCTCCTCAAATTTCCAGGCCTTGTGTTTATTGTAGAAAGAGTTATTATGAATAATTTATTAACATTTAGTTGTGTAGGTTCATATTTCTTTAACTGTAATAAAAACGGGTAAAATAAAAATAAAATAAATATCTCATGGAAATACAATCCCTGCACTTTTTTTCTTTTTCTCTGAACAACCGCAACAGAGTGAAATAAAACAAAGCATTGCAACTGCTGCTTCTGGACTGCAGCATCATGTTACAAACAAAGCAGCGATGGAGCTGTCAATCCATAATCCATATCCTGCAGGAATGAAATTTAAATTCTAGTTATAAACGATATACTAAACACTATAAGGGACCAGGATTGTTTTGTTCCTTTCTCTGCATCTGTACAAAGTTGTCTCAATAGAAACCAGTTAAATGTCATGAAGCAAAACCAATGTACGCCTTTCGTTCTTATTGCCAAACATCATTGATTTGTTTGACGACCAGAGGCGTAGGAATAAATAATTATCGAGCAACAATTTTGCTGTGAATACGTTATGGAGGATACTTAAAATGGAAAATAGTAAAACGAAAGGGGAAAAAATGAAATAGAGGGTAACAAATGGACATTTAGAAATGTCGAAGAAAGGAAAGAGAACGAAAACGCAGTTTCGAATAACAGATTTTTGGATACGTAAAAAAAATGGAAAAAAAAAATGAAGCGAAAATATTATAAATTATTAACTTCTCGCCGCGAAGTCATAAGAAAACGATAGTGTTATATATAGTTATGAAAAACTATATAAAATGCAATAAATGCGGTAAAATAAATGAAAGCTATACACGAAGATCATTGCAATATATGGTTTCATGTCACCTTGAAATAATTCGGGGCTGACATTAAGAAAAAAATATTCACTTAACACCAGTTGTCATATTTTACGGAAGACATCAGTCTAGTTTTGGGAAACAGGTTTTAATTTTTGTTGTTGGTTACTGTTGTTATTATTATTGTTGTTATTATTATTATTATTATTATTATTATTATTATTATTATTTCCGCTTAGATTTCATAAATGAGGTGGTTGCTCTACGCAAGAAATAATTCTTTTCAGTCTTTAAAAGGTTTCTGGATGTGTTTAACATGAAACTATCGATTTATAAGAAAAAAAATCTAGTTGATTGCGTCAATCTTCCAATTCGTTACTCGCGTGGAATAAAGTTCAACATCTACAAGTGCCGGACTTGAACTCGTAACGTAAACAAGTTGATAATTAATACTGATATTAAGATAGATACAAGGTCCCGATTAAATCAGCTCCAGTACTTATTATTGGTTTCAAATTTTGACAGAAACCAAGTCGATTACATGTTCCCCAGTGATCAACTGTTATTTATTTCATGGACTCGAAAAAGGTAAAAGGCAAAGTCGTCCTTGGTAGGATTTGATCTCATATTGTACAGATGGATGTAATAACGTTAAGCATTTTGCCCAGCTTGCTAACGATTCTTATTTCTTTATTGCCCACAAGGGGCTAAACATAGAGGGGACAAACAAGAAGAGACAAAGGTATTAAGTCGATTACATCGACCTCCGTGCATAACTAGTACTTAATTTATCGACCCCGAAAGGATGAAAGGCAAAGTCGACCTCGGCGGAATTTGAACTCAGAAAGTAACAGCAGACGAAATACTGCTAAGCATTTCGCCCGGCGTGCTAACGATTCTGCCAGCTTGCCTCACCCTACACCTGTACTTGATATTAATCATTTCACTGATCCCAGAAGCCTGAACGACAAACCAGCCTTAGTTTGTTTGTTTGTTTGTTTGTTTGTTTTTTGTTTTTGTTTTTGTTTTTGTTTTTGTTTTTTTACACAGAGCATGAATAGAAGACAACTAAATACTGCAAGGAATTTACTTTAGCACTCTGCTATTTCTAACAAGGAAGAGGTTACTTGAACATAATTAAACAATTGAAAGTTTGAGTTTTATATATATGAACATTGGTAGGGAGTTGTGTGACGCGACCGTAATACGAGCTGTGCATCACATGAAGTCAGTTCATTTAAGCCTCTAACTCTAAGTAGATTCCATGAATATATACACAGCTTATGTTCTGAAAGACGTATGCTGCAACACATGTTATTCTGGCTTGAAGGTCACCACCCTACAGATACCCGGTTCTTTCTTTAGTTTCTTTAGACGTTTCGCCTGTACCCGCAAAGATATATACTTTACTACACAAAATACCACATCGATGGTTTGTAGTCTATTGGAAAGACTGACCAGTGGTTGGTTTGTTGTTTTTGTGAATGTTTTTTGTCCGTCGGACACAATAACACCAAAGCGCTGCGACTTGTAACACTTGACTGCTATTTATTTCACCTTATCTATGTTTCTCACCGTCTGCGGCATTTTTCTGCAGCTCGCTTGATTTATGATTAATTTCTGAATTCATTCCTGTGTTAATTCGGCCACTCTATATAAGATTAGTAATCACGTTACCTTTTAATAACACTACTTTTCCTATAAAGCCTTAAACAATAAACACCATTACTCATCGATATGCATTTCACATACCGTCTCTACAAACAATACATTAACATTTTTCAAGCACCCTCCCCTACACACACTCTCTCTAACACATACACTATCCTTTACATCCTTTCCTCTATACACCCACATATATTTCTAAATCGCTTTCAGATTTCTTAGCACATGTTCTTAAACACATGTCAGTTCATCTCTCTTAATTCTACCCCACTATCACACTTATGTTTGTGAAATATCATTCTCCGACTTTCGTCCAACCAAATACGATCCTTTATTTTCTGTGTTCCATTCGTTACAAAGACCATTGATTCTTCCTGTAACAGTCTTTTCCCATTTATCCCGTCTTTTCTGTTGTCGACAAAGAACAACTACCCGAAGCATTAAACATTCCTTCCTCACAGAGAAATTATATATATATATATATATATATATATATATACATGGCGGAAGTTAACCAATCGCCTAATGTACATATCCTCACAGACAAAACAAAGAACATTTGTGAGACAAGCATCCACGCACACGCAAGACTCCTCACAAACACGATCACGAAGATATATACAAGAAAACTAGTACCTCCATATACAATGACATAAACACAGAAGCGAAGGAGCTATCCCTAGTCCTTAATATAGAGGATCGTTCGGACCACCTCACCACCCGATCCTTCTCCCACCTACACATTACACTTAAGGATTACAAACCTAATTTCTTCTCCAACCCCAAATGCAGTGAGATAGGTATTGTCAGTAAGCACATTTTGATACCATCAACTGTGATATTAGAATGGCCACAGAGTTGACTCAATGGCATTGCAGCGTAGCTGTAATCGACTAATTCTGGGTAAGGAGGAGAAATCAGCCTATAGATTCACACAGTTTGACATCGTAGACTTTTGCTCTTTTATATCGAAACCTCTTCTGAATGCCCTTGATTTTGCTAAGCAATTCACTAGAATAAGCGATCTCGATGTCAGAATCATCATAAACGCCAGAAAGTCGGTCTTGGTTCGCAACGATTCCCCCTGGTCATAAATAACCTTGTATACCTTCAAGAGACTCACGCACCCAAATAGGTCTGCCATTTACAGAAACACCAGCTTGACAATTTCAAGCCATATAAACGGTCACACAATGGACAAGTTTAGGAAGGGCCTGATAAAAATATTCAAAGAATTAGGCTTCTCCATAACAGTTACCACCAACGTGACCAGAGTCGACTTCCTAGATGTGACTCTAAACCTGAAAATGGGCAAGTACTACCCTTATAAGAAGCCCAACGAAGAAATTGTTTACATATACAGAAACTCGAATCATCTCCCTCCCCTGATATAATAAAAAATCTAGTCTCAGGTGTTAGCAGAAAAATATTTATGCCTTTGGCCGACAGGGTTATCTTCAACAGGACTTCCCCACTACTATGATGCACTAGCAAAGAATGGATTGCCTAGAAGTAAGCATATATGGATGTCACCCAACTCTCAGTTCCCGATGAGGACCAGAAAGTGAAAAATTATCTAGTTCAACCCGTCATTTTACTTAGGGGTTTCCACTAACGCAGCTAGGAGCTTCCTGTCGTTTATTAAGAAGCACTTGCCTAGGGGGCTACAAGAATTGTTCGCTCTTCAACCCGCATAACGTCACAGTGAGCTAGTTTTGTTTAGATAACATTGCTCTTAACATTGCATGCTACAACAAACACAAACATGCATCTGCGCAACTTCCAAGCCAACCTGTACCTTTCAAAACCATACCAGCTGCTCTCTAGGCGTATCCTGTCTCTCAAGAGTTGTAGTCTATAGAGCCGTCCTCAGATCGTCCGAGGGCATCACAATGCACTACACGGGAATAACAGCAAATGGGTTTACGTGAAGGTACACAAAACATATGCATTCGCTTAGATGCAAGGTTTCAGAGAATTTCTTGGTTTCATTTGGAACCTTGTGCCTAGAACAGAAAAGAATGTTATTTATATTGTTATAATTTTTAGTTGACTAAAACTCCCCCCCTCTCACTCTCTATCTCTATCTCTCTCTCTCTTCATTTAGTAAGAATTGTAAGTATTATTCTCTTTGCAATCCACAGATTTGCCCTGGAACTTATTGTTGTTGAATATAACAGCATCTAATGAAAGCTTTACATCTCCCGGAAAATGAAACTTTTGCAATAATTAGTTCAGTCGAAGCATCAACTTTTTTCTACCTTAAACTATCCTCCAGATCCTGATTTACTAATCTCTCTTAATTTTTATCCTATATGTATCTTATGCAGAGTTATAAATCTCCATGTGGTATTAAATTTGTTTTAGACGTTAATTATCTGTTAAAGAATGAATAACTGTGCCGAGTATTTCATTGAACACACTTTATTTGTAGGTCACCAATGGAAATATATTGTATTATTCTACTTTAAGATATGCATCGAATTGTGCTGTATATTCTTTCCCTGATTCTGTTCTATGTCTATGAATGATAATCACTTAAGTAATTTACATCTCGACTAATTAACAAAATTGCACTAGACAGTTCTATAGAGGCTTTCTTTATCGTTCTGATGACAGCATCTGTTCTCCCAAAACTACACTAAACATTCATTACATCTAAAAACTCTCTAATCGTTCTATATGAAATGCATACGATTCTGCTTCATATCACATGGCAGGATCAGAAGGCATTTCTGAAAGTTCATACAGACCTGCCCGAATCCCTAACATTTTGTTTCTGATGTTTGACAGATTTTAATCTCCATTCCCATTAGCACAAAGCATTACTAAATGCATTATCAACGACAACTAATTTCACGCATTCACATCCATTTTCTATATAAAATGTTGATTTTCTTTTTATGATCTGCATCTGATTCATATATTTTCTCTCTTTTTGTACTTGAACCATTATCAGAGACCTGACCTTTGAAATTATGTAAGTATTACTTCTCTCCCAGAAAATCAAGGATATTTTATACAATCATTTCGCTGAAGTGTCTATAACGAGGTTATTCCCGATTAAAAGTTCCTGTATTAAAATATTTTCATCTTAGACAAGTATTTTCGATCAAAGCTACTACACATGACATATATCTGGAGTACAGTCTGAGATAACACTGAAATATACGATATATTTAGCGGAGTTTCATATATTCTCTTTAACAGACGCAGGCATGGCTGCGGCGGAAAAAGTTTGGTTTCCGAGACCAGTTCTACTGCGCAGCACGTTCGGTACATGTCTTCTGTTATAGCTCCAGGCCGACCTAAGCATGTGAGTGTACTTGGAAGACGGAACCTAAAAGAAGTCTGTCATATATATATATATATATATATATATATATATATATATATATATATATAGTTGGAATTTGCAGAAAAACGAAAGACGAAGACAGGTGTATAAACTACAAGCAGGTGTATTAGTTTAACGCTCGGGAAGGTGAGAAAGTCTCTTACGTTTCGAGCCTAAACTCTTCAACAGAAAGGAACACGAGAAAATAAACAGAGAGAATAAAAAAAGCTTTAGTGCCTAGCGGTAAATCATGATGGCTGGCTGGCTGAACAGAGGTAGATAGGAGACCTAGGACGAAGGGGAGATAATAAAATATTGGTGATCCCAAAACGAAGGTGCGCGTGTGTATGTGAGAGTGAGTAAGTGTGTGCGAACTATGCGCATTATGAGGTTATTAAACAGATAATATTGAATGTGTAAGGCGGCGGGCTGGCAGAGACGTTAGCACGCCGGGCGAAGTGCTTACCAATATTTTGTTTGTTTTTACGTTCTGAGTTCAAATTCCCCCCGAGGTCGACTTTGCCTTTCACCCTTTCGGGGTCGATAAATTAAGTACCAATGGTTTTACTGGGGTCGATCTACTCGACTTAACCCCTTCCCGTAAATTTCGGGCCTTGTGCCTAAAGTAGACAAGAAAAGTGAATGCGTGTAAAGCGGCGAGCTGGCAGAAGCGTTAGCACGCCGGGCGAAATGCTTACCGGTACTTCGTCTGACGCTACGTTCTGAGTTCAAATTCTACTGAGCTCGACTTTACCTTCTATCATTGTAGGGTCGATAAATTAAGTACCAGTTGCGTACTGGGGTTTGATCTAATCGACTGGCTCCCTCCGCAAAAATTTCGGTCCTTGTGCCTAGAGTAGAAAAGAATATTGAATGTGTGTGTATGTTTGCATGTGTGCGTGTGTGTGTCTAAATATGTATTTCGAATGGATGGATGGCTGTATAACTATAGTATTGCCGAAACTCTGATATTTTTCTTTTTTATTAATCTCCGTTGCAATCACTTTAAAGAAAAGATATATCTTCGTCGTTATTGCAATATCTTTTTTCCTATAATTGCCACAACCCATTTCTTTTAAGTAAATTTTAAAATCCACATATAATATTAATTTCACATTATTCGAAAACCTTTCACCGTGCCATTCCCAGCATAATTGTCTTCGTTTTCTCTGTAAGTCCTTCTGTACACTACATGTTTCTACCTCACCGAGAATATGAACAGTAAAATTCTCAAGCCGTTCTTTTTGCAGCTCCGCTGATGAAAACGTCACTTTTCCATTTCCCAACTATAAATATATGGCCGCTATTAGAACGATAGTTTCACAGATAGTAACAGAATATATTACTTTGATTTTAATATGTAGCTGAAGTTTATCTTTGATTTAGCTATACTTAAGTGTTATTATATTGTTGCAGTTAACCTGATTAAGTTTCAATTTTATTGCGGTATCTACTAATCACTTTGCTCAAAAAATATTTTTCGCAAAACCACGAAGTATTCGTTCCCATAATTACTCTGTTTCTCTCTCTCTCTCTCTCTCTCTCTCTCTCTCTCTCTCTCTCTCTCTCTCTCTCTCTCTCTCACTTTCTTCCTCTCTCTCTCACTTTCTCCCTCTCTCTCTTTCTTTCCCTCTCTTTCTTTCCATCCCTCTCTCTCTCTCTCTCTCTCTCTCTCGATGTGTGTGTGGGGACGTGGTGTAAAACTAAATTGATAAGATTTATTTTTATTGTAAATACACAGTATCCCGTCCAGAATAAACAAAAACATTTCTAGAACTAATGAATTAATAAACGAACTTAATACTAAAATTCTATATATCTCGTTTAGACAAAATCACATACGACTAGTTTACTATCCTATAATATCCTTATTGCAGCTATCAGTTTGTCTAAAAAAAAATAAGTAAAAGATATTTATCCACAGGAAACCATTTTATCTGTCCACCCTATTTTTTTCCGTCTCGGCTTATTAACAATATCAACTGACAATGTTGTACTGTCACGAGCTTAGACAAAAGAATAGAATCCATTATATCACCAGCACTTGTTTATTAGTGTTTATTTTATATAAGTCGGAAAGATAGCAAGTGAAGTGCACCTCGATGAGATTTGAACTCGGAGTATGAAAAATGCTGCATGGCTTTTAATCCACCGTTCTACCGAGTCAGCCATAAACATCTTTTATCTTTTGCTTGTTGCAGCCATTAAACTGTGGCCATGCTGAGGCACCACCTTGCATGATTTTTAGGTGATCGAATCGACACAAGTACTTCTTTTTTTAAGCCAGCTACTTATTTTATCGGTTTTTCCCCGACCTGCTAAGTTACAGGGACATAAACACACAAACACTGGTTGTCAAGTAGAGTGGGGGTGTCAAACACAGACGTACATACACACGTATAAATATATACATGCATACATACATACATGCATATATATGTATGTGTATATGTATGTGTATATATATATATATATTCTTTTATTATTTTACTTGTTTCAGTCATTTGGCTGCGGCCATGCTGGAGCACCGACTTTAGTCGAGCAAATCGACCCCGGGACTTATTCTTTGTAAGCCTAGTACTTATTCACACAGAAAGATGTGTGACAGGGTGGATTTCTGGTTCAGCGACGCTGGTCTAAAGAGACGTGATATGTGGTCAATGGCTGCCGCCAAAGATGAAGCGAGGCAGAATATAGGTGTTTTTATAACCTTGGGTAGGCTCCATAAACAAACTGGTCTTTCCCGAGTTAAAAACAAACTGTTGCGATTGGACAGTTAGTAACCGATCAATACATGCAACTAGTTTGGCAAACCACTGGATCATGTGACTCAACGGAAAGAAAAGATCTGGTGAGCCCATTCTGCTATATTTAAGCTTAAACAACCAAACATAATAAAAATATTACATACTTCTGCTACATATATATATTACGGACTTCCTTCAGTTTCTGTGTACCAAATCTACTCACAAGGTTTTGATTGGCCCAATGCTACAGAAGAAGTCACTTGCCCAAAGTAGCACACTGTGAGATGAACCCGGAACCATGTGGTTGGGAAGCAAGCTTCTTACCACACAGCCACACCTAAAAAAAAAAAGAGAAAAAAATTAAGAGTTTAACTGGAGAATCCAGGTATCGATCCACGTACCTCTCGCATGCAAAGCGAGCGCTCTACCACCTGAGCTAATTCCCCACTGCCGAGTATGAGTATTTATTTAGAATAACAATCATAATTCAAAATATTTTCTTGTGACCGTAATAATTTTCTAAACGCATAGAGGGATATTACTGGCCTTAGAAGGATGCCTGACCAAATCAACGTGGTCAGGGTATAATGCCAGAAAGTAATGCGACAAAATCTTGCAACAGATCTATTATCTCTGACACTTAAGCATTTCTGTCGCACAACCGAATGAATAACCATAATAAACATATGATGATATATATATATATATATATATATATATATATATA
>NC_068985.1:13432417-13437725 GCF_001194135.2 Octopus bimaculoides
AAATACATATATATGTATGTGTGTGTGTGTATATATATATATATATATATATATATATACACACTAATACATCGAGAGACGCGTAGACGGTGTGTATCTCTGTTTTATTCACATGCTACACAATGGATACCAACAAAATTATCTGTATTCATATTTGCAATCCGACGTTAAAGGTTTATATAACATTTACGTCGGGAAACGACGTGTTTGAATTCAAATGCTTAAAATTTTATAAACCAGTCGAAACATCTCTGTATTTCTTCCTCGCATGATCTCCTCTTCTCCAGTTATTAATTACTTCATTGTCATTTTCACTAACATCGTCGAAAGATGTCAGAATTATAACGATATTTCAAAGTGTATGATATTTTAAAAAGAATTCATGTAAGTTACGAAACTAAGATCGTTATGTTTTGCTTTTTTGTAACTTATTTCGTTGAGATTAAAAAAATGAGAGCTACGTTCAAAGCTTCACATGTTAATATAAATGTTTTGCATTCATATACGTCTCATATTGGTATCAGTTTTGTAGGAATATTGGTCTGAATTCCCTAACGATTTGTTTTACATTTATACATACTTACAATTATGTGTGTGTGTGCCTAAATGTACCTAAACGCAGACGTAAATGTGAATATATATATTTACCAAATTATAAACGTGAGTCTATTATACACTTTGTAACCTACTTTCTGTTTCTGGGTAGTGAGTGTTGTTTGCTAATCGCTTGTGCTGAAAAAGAGCATAAAAATTGTTATTATTTAATTGAAACATTGTTTCTGCTCAGGGATTGTTTTTATTTATTTCCAGTGGGAAAAGGGACTAATTTGCACTTATTCATTCACATAATGACAGGAAAAAATGACAACTTACAAATTAAATTTAACATGCATTTATACTTAGGTTATACAAAATTGAATATGGAAGTTGAGAGGTAGGTGTACGAGATTTACGATTGTACTGTTAATTACTTTTGCGTATTGTATTATCTTCCAATTATAGTCTCCTAACATGTTTTCGTTATAAACACCTTATTATTGATGATCAAAGTCCAGTATATCTTAGAAGCTACAGCTTTGCTCTTCTGAGTAAACTCCCCTCCTCGAATTTATCAAGACATGTATCAAGACTATGACTCACAGAGATGACCCTTTGCGGTTGATCTCCATCATGGTTTCAAATAACTTCACATTTTTTTTCTGTCCAGTGATTGCTCAGAAAGCTCAAAATCACCGAGAAAAATTTATTTCAAGTTGCCGTCTCCTTCCTACTCACCATCTGAGAGAATTTCATGTACATAAGGGCATTCTTACAAGACGTAAGGTACTTAAAAGCTATATATTCCACCAATGGCTCACTCAGACTTAACGTAGTTCCTTCTCACAAAGAACTTGGTCTGCTGCAGTCAGTGACACTTGTGATTGCGAACCAATGAGAATTAGTAAAGTTACCTTGGGGACACATCGGCAATACCCATCGGGGAGTCTCCATTAACGTCCGAATCATAGATATTATATATCAAGTTGTATATCATGGCCTTAACGCTTACATGATTATCAAGCATTGACAATTCACAGATCCAGGGAGAACTGCCAATAGGTTCCACAGTACAAGCTATTCTCATTACCTCGAAGCGACTGGTCATATTCTAGCAGAAGCAGAACTAATCCTGACAGGTGAAGATCCTTATAAATCTCAGGTAACGCTTTATCTATTTTATGACTTGCACAGCTTCATCCGGTTTTAGCGTACACGACAAATACTTCGTAGCGTAGGAGTAGCTGTGTGGTAAGTAGCTTGCTTACGAACCACATGGTTCTGGGTTCAGTCCCACTGCGTGGCACCTTGGGCAAGTGTCTTCTACTATAGCCTCGGGCCGACCAAAGCCTTGTGAGTGGATTTGGTAGACGGAAACTGAAAGGAGCCCGTCGTATATATGTATATATATATATATGTTTGTTTGTCCTCCCCCAACATCGCTTAATAATCGATGCTGGTGTGCTTAGGTCCCCGTAACTTAGCGGTTCGGCAAAAGAGGCCGATAGAATAAGTACTAGGCTTACAAAGAACAAGTCCTGGGGTCGATTTGCTTGACTAAAAGGCGGTGCTCCAGCATGGCTGCAGTCAAATGACTGAAACAAGTGAAAGAGTAAAAGAGAGTATTAGACTTTATGAGACAGATTTCTGATCGAATTGTTGGGGTTTTTAATCTAGTTGCATGTCTGAAATTGTAGTCTGTATCTGAAATGTCTTCCTCCTGTTTGACTTACTCTTCTCTTCTGAAGACAGCTCCACGTTGTTCTTTTCCTAATCCAGCGGGGACGAGGATCTCAGTTCCATACGGTAGAGTAGTGATGGATGAAGGAAAGCCTAGATTAAAGAATAGCAGGCGCATTCCTACTAAACAAACGTTTGAAAGGATCCACCATGCAGAAGTATCAAATGCCTTGGTGGTCAGAGGCTTCCCAATGAAATTCTAGAGGTAGCGGATTTCATTGTTCACTTTCTCCTCTGCAGTTACTCTACCCAGATTACAAGTTCACATTTATATCTGTAATTATTGGGGCCCTGGGATATGTAACACACGGCCTAAATACCAATCTTGAGAAATTAGGCTTCTCAAAACCAGAAAGGAGAAAGCTAATTTGAAGACTACAGATCCAGTCCATCACTGGAACTGTAAAAATCTGTAAAACTTTTCAGAAGTTTATCATTTAGATATATGTGAGCATGTCTAGATGTACAACTATATGCATGAGAATACATGCATAAAATAAAACATACAAATCTGCATGCACACATATATACATATATACATACAAACATACTGTAACAGCTGTGAAACATTCCAGTAGGTTACCATTTAGATATATATGAGCATATCTAGATATGCGAATATATCCAAGACAATACATACATAAAACATACAAATCTGCACATATATACATACATACTTACATACATACATACTTACATGCATGCATACATACATACATACATACATACATACATACATACACACATACATACATACTTTCATACATACATACATACATACATATATACGTACGTATATACGTACGTATATACGTACATGCATATATACGTACATACGTATATACGTACATACATGCATGCATGCATACATACATACATACATACATACATACATACAAAACATACATGCATATATACATACATATATACATACATACAAGCAAAAATACCCTGTTGTTGATGTTGAAATTCCAATGAAGCATCCTTGGATCTAAGTTAGAAAATGATTCTTTCTCTATTGGCACGAAATCTTGAAATTAACTGAATAATAACATACATACACACATACATACATACATACATACATACATACATATAAAAAATACCCTGTTGATGATGTTGAAATTCCAATGATTTTGGGTCTAGGTTAGAAACCGGCTCTTTCTCTATTGGTTAAAAATCTTGAAATAAAACTGAACAATGACATACATATCCCAGTTCGTTTATCTTTAAAAGTCCCTGTCTGTCTCACTACCAAAGTGTTGTTATCTTTATATGTCTGCCTGTCTTCTCTCCATTATTTCCTTAGCTAATGATATACCAATATGTCTGTCGATATTCCAAGCTACCACTCTGCCGCGATGTCGTTTGCATATATTTTATAATTCTTTTTCTTAACTGTCTGTTTGTCTGGTGTCAAAAGTTTCATCTAATTTACAGGGATCTGCTCTCCTATTTTTCTACCAAATGTTTCCACTTTGCATCCTTTCCCATCTATTTCCCCTCTATCTGCCTTACTCACATATGCATATGTAGGTGACTCTGTGGGCATGTGTGTGTGTGTGTGTGTGTGTGTGTGTGTGTGAGTGTGCATGTGTGTAAACTTTTCCTCTTACGCACCTTTCGCGTGCTCTCTCACCCGCTTACTTCCTGAAATACTCTCTCATATTGTGTTCATTTTAGTCTCTCTAACTATTAGTTTTCTTTATCTTCTTCTTCCTTTTCCTTATCTTTCTTTCTTTCCCTGTCACTCTCTCATTATATATATTACTATCTGTTTTTCTCTTTCTTTCTCTCTCTCTCTTTATCGTTCTCGTCTACTTTTCTCCACCACCACCACCACCCCCGAACTCATTTTCAACTTTGTTGCTTTCTCACTCATCTCTCTCTTTCTTTCTTTCTCGCTCGCTCTTCCTCTTTCTCTATTCTCTCTCTCTCTCTCTCTCTCTCTCTCTCTCTCTCTCTCTCTCTCTCTCTCTCTCTCTCTCTCTCTCTCTCTCTTACTCCTCTCTCTTTCACTCATACTTTTTATCTTTCTCCTTCAAAGCTCCACTCCTCTTTCTCCGTTGCTATTTTCTCCGACATATCTCTCTGTCTCTTTCTTTCTCTCACTCTCTTTCTCTCTCTCTCTCTCTCTCTCTCTCTCTCCCTCTCTCTCTCTCTCTCTCTCTCTCTCTCTCTCTCTCTCTCTCTCTCTCTCTCTCTCTCTCTCTCTCTCTCTCTCCATCTATCTATCTATCTATCTTTCTCACACACTTTTTCTCCCTCCACCGACCTCTTCTTTTACGATGCTGCTCTCTCACTCATTTCTCTCTGCTTCTATCTATGTTCTCTCTCCCTCTCTCTTTCACCCACACTTTTTATTTTTCTCACTCAAAGCTCTACTCCTTTTTTCCGTTACTATTTTCTCCAACATCTTTCTCTCTTTCTTTTTTCTCTCTCTCTCTGTTTGTCAGTCTGCCTCTTTCTCTCTCTCTCTCTCTCTCTCTATCTCTCTCTCTCTCTCACTCAGTCACTTTCTCTCGCTCTCCCTCTCTCTTTCTCTCACGCTCTCTCTCTTTCACTTTCTCTTTCCTTCTCCACCCCTCTCATTAAATCACTCACCAGTTTTTTTTTCCCTTTTTCCTCTACAAAATACCTTCACTCTTATTTGCTTTTATAGAAACTGCCTGACAATGAGAGTAAACCACTCTCTTGTCATGTATTGTTGAAATCAATAATATAGAGATACCCAACTTATCTCTAGAGACTTCCACTGAAGTGACTGACACAAAACGCAATTCGATTCACAAACGCCATTACTTGGCAGCGAGCGACCATTTTACAACAAACCGATAGACTCGAATATTTGCTTCACAAAACGACTTTATACGCAGCCTTCGAAAGTTATTCATATATCTGTGTTCTATTTGTTCCTGGTGGTGTTCATTTTTTCTCTTTTTATTCTTCTGTTCTTATATTTTATTGGTTCATTTGTAGCATTTTTTTTTTTTACTTTTGTATTGTTCGATGCTGTTTTTTTTTTTTTTTT
>NC_068985.1:13437735-13445637 GCF_001194135.2 Octopus bimaculoides
TGTTTTTTTTTTTTTCTTTCTCTCTAAAGAAAGGTACTTGCTTAATTTGAAACTGTGATGTTGGAAAACGGTGTAATATTAATACACGTTCTGAACAAGCAGTTTTTGTTGTTATTATTATTATTATTATTATCATCATCATCATCATCATCATCATCATTTTTATTATTATCATTATTATTATTATTATTATTATTATTATTATCATCATCATCATCATTATTATTATTATTATTATTATTATTATTATTATTATTATTATTATTATTATTATTATTATTATCATTATTATTATTATTATTATCATTATTATTATTAATATTATCATCATTATTATTATTTTTATCATCATCATCATTATTATTATTATTATTATTATTATTATTATTATTATTATTATTATTATTATTATCGGTAGCAAGTGACTATAATATTAACTCGTTTTTTTTTTTATTGCGCGAGCAATATGAGCTTGTTGAGGTTGTAATAATATATTGATATTTTAGATCCCTTGCTGGTTGATTGGTGAGTTCGTTTGATTGCATTTACGAGTTCCATTTGCAAGTATTTATGTTCCCTGCGATGGCGGTTCGGTTTACTCAAAATATACACCAATTTTACATCCACACGTGTCCCTTTTACTTCGTTCTCAAGCAAATCTTAATAATAAAAGAACTCTTTTCGCACGTAACTTTAAACGCACAATGTACACAAAGCAGCCTTCTTTTATTAGCCAGATATTGCAAATATAAAATGGTATCAGCCTATGATATATAGTTAGCAACAGGGACGTGATTTATAAAGCTTGGCTAGAACGGTATATTTACAGCTTTCCCCCATAATCATCTGCTCCTGTTTGCAGAACTATAGATCCCTGATAACTACAGGAGATGCTAATCAGAGCAAATACAAGCTTTAAGGTAACGTGATCTAGCAATGTTTACTTGTCGATTGCTCGTATTGACTTGAGTGAGCGGAGTTCAGTGGTTATATATCAGCCTGGGCAACCAGTAATGCATCTAAACACACACACAAACACACACACACACACACACACACACACACACACACACACACAATGAGAAACAAAGGAGATACCAACAAAGCAGAGACAAGGGGAAACTGTTTGACTGGTTAGCATTAAGAGCCCAATTACCAATGAATCATACACTGTCGTTTTAAAAAGAAGGAACACTACGTTACATAATGTTATCCTATAAGTAAAACAAGAGGACAGTTACAATGCCCGAACCTTGATTGTAGGCCTGCTAAGATCAGTGCCGAATATCTTTAAAATTGCAGTATTGTGAGAGCTTCAGAGCCCTCGGCAATATATTTCAGGAGAGATGGAAACGAAGCAACGACAGAGCGTCTTTAAGATAGCTTAAACTTTTAGAGGTAGCAGCTAAGTCTCCTTCGAAATAATCCTTTAAAAGCATCTTCAGTCGTTGATGTGATCCTGGATAAGTTACATTTTAAAATAAAACAGGGTTTGTTACGATTTTAACACCTTTCATAATGACATAATGTCGCTGCTGGATCTTAGCTGGGCTGGGGGCTAAAGAAAAATATCAACTATCAGTAACTTCATACACAATATTGTAAGATAATTTTGAAACTCATGGTCCCCAGTTGTTAACAAGTTACCAGCGTGACATGTGAAGGCATATCCTTCAGATGGTGCTTTTAATCCAAATCAGATTAAAAGAACTCAATGCTATTGAAGCTGCATTTATTAACCAATTAAAATTCAATTCAGAACACTCGACATCTACTGTCAGTGTTGAGCTGTAAAGTTTCATCGCACCTATTTAGAAATCCGTTCACTTGTTTATATTGCCAATAGACATAATACTGTATGGTGGAGTGACATTAACATCAAACGCTTAACCCAAAAGAATTACACATCAACTACACAACGAGCATCATTATGCAATGGCCTAGGAAGCTATATATTCAGCCATAAGACCTAGTCGTCAACAGAGACGGACGTAAAGGCTTCTAGTTTCAATATTTTCATACTTAAAGTAGTTGGTACGTGAATTCTTTCCCTCAGATCCATTATTGTTTCAGTTAAATGAATTATGGGAAACCTCCAAAAACAAAGTCTACCCTTTGACACAACCTTCAAGATCAATGTTGCTTTTCCATGATTCTTCCACGAATGAATACCACCCCCATTCAGAAATTAGTTTGCAATTTTCAAAAGTCATGACGTAAATACTGGTTTGTTACATTTATGAGTTTAAACGAAGCTTATGTCCTCTTTGTCTTTTGTCTTTTTGAGCTCGATAAAATGTGGACTGATGTTATTGTAATCGTTTATCCCACTTCTCTCAAACTTGCCCTGCCCTGTGCCTAAATTAGAAACAGTTGTTATAATCAGTATAGTTTTTGTAAAATGTGATTTGTAGTATCGGTTGAAGAATGGAGCAATTGTATATGGCTTTTAGTTTTTGTTCTTTCATACTCTGATTTCAAAACCCACTGAGGGCAGTTTTGTCCTTCATAGTACCCGGGTCGATAAAACCAGTCGAGCCCTGGACTACAGACATTTAAATTGTCTGTGACCACCTTAAATCATTTGCAACCTTTCGTCTCTGCTTGAAATAATTATCATAATTAAATCAAATAAATTTCCAATGAGAATAATTTTATTGTACCGAAGAGAAAATTAATTTTATAGACTTTCCGAGATAAATATATGCTCAGAATTTAATTATAAGCAATCTATTTAGGCGTGTATTTGTTTTGATAACTGAGTCAAAACATTCCATTATATAGCTTCAGTTAAACTTGTAAATTGATACATTATTTTTTTACATTAGTCTTTTGTCTTTTATTTTATTTCAATTCTTTCATCAAGCATAACGACTATCAGTTGTGTTTTTCATATTATTTTTGTCTTGAATTATAATTTTTTTCTGTGAAGCTTCGATTTTTGTTTTGCATTTATATAATTTTATTTGTTCTCTTTTTTTTTTACTACAAACTTTAATGGCTTCAAATTATGTTTACGTTGTAAGAGTATGATTTGTTGAGGTTTACAAAAAGAACAGTTAAAATAGAAATGCGTTCTCAAGCGTAATTCTTTTAAATGTTGCCTCCATTCACTTAGCTTTTGGTTGACATCAGCTACAATATCTTCAGGCTATAATGGAAATCGCCTGAAGATCTCTTCTTTACTATGTACACCGTACATAGGCAATATCATTTATATTACTACCGTTTACTTGTTCCAGGTATTAGACAGCGGCCATGCTGGTACACCTCCTTGAAGAATTTCGGTTGAACGAATCGAACTCACGGCATTACAATTGTGATCCGAATACCCTAACCAATAAACCATACGTATATAGGGAATGATTAGAAACAGAATTGAAGGGTCATGGATGAATTGCATTTTGTTCAATCAGATTTCGTTTTCCTCAATCAAGAGTTATCTTCCGGTCGCCATCAAAATACTTGAAGATTAAGAACACTGGCTACGCCACCATTGGCTGGATATTAACGGCCATAACTACTTTAATCTCTGCTTGGTGTATGTATCTGTCAGTATACATACATTTTGTGACGACTGTCACACACAGGGAGAGAGATAATAGCCTTCAGGCTTGCGTTAATGTATGTGTGTGTGTGTGTGCCTTAGTTTATGCTTGTAACTTTCTGCCGCCCAACAGTGAAACGCGCCGATATTGAAAGTTTACTTGCAGCCTGGGCTTTAGAGGAACAACAACGTTCACTTTGAAGTACGACCAACATAAAGATTTGGCTGATTTAATACCACACGCAATACTCGGAAATATATCTGAAAAAAAATATTATTCTGGTTATTATAACAAATTCAAAAACTTGGCGATGTAAAAAGCCTCAGCGGCTCTTTCAATATAATTACAGAAATGTTATTCCACTCCTAAACAATTTCAAGATAATTCTTAACAGTCCTCCTAAGCTTCTTGATCACTGTGTGTATCAGCGTCGCACAACATTTTTACTGCGTTAGTATTTATTCTAAAGCCTATAACGTTACACACTTAAAAAATATATAGTAATGTCAAATTAATTCACATCTTGTTATTTACATCCTTCAGCAAATATTTTAAATTAACATTATAAAAACAGCACCTTCCTTTCTCTACACTTGGTTCAGCGTTCGTTTCAAAATTGTAAAATAAATTATTTTTCTGTGAAAAATTGAATTATGCCTTCTGAATTTTCTTGGACTTTCACTTTCTTCACCGTGATATTCAATCGTGAATTTTATAACATTTAGCACATATTCCAAATAAATGTTGATTTTCTGTACTTTGTTACATTGGTGACGCATAGAAACTTTTGCTAAATTGGTGACTTTCCATGTTTTTTATAGTATAACTATGCTACAGAACGTACGTTTTGCATCTATATTGGATACATGTCGTTTCGTTTGAACTTCGTATATGAACATTTTCCTGTTTTCAATATTATCAATTCTGTGCGTGTTTCTGCGTTCCTTACGTCTTTAGTATACTATAGTAAAGAACATTTTACGTTATTTTAATGAGCCTTCATCTAATGAAGTAGCCATTCTTATGGTTGGTGATCCCCGTGAAAATTGATATTCTCATTCGTATTCGAGATAACAACCTTAATCGTGTTTCATAGACTCATCCCTCTTTTCATGCTCTCCAGTATACTCTTATTCTGTGGAATGGACAAGATGGGTATCATTTCAATATTCCACGGATTGACCCTGCAACAGAATAGCCAATTACAAACAAAAACAAATGACTTCTATTCTTATCAGCTGATGTTAGGACCGGAACGAACAATCAAATCAATTACACATGTCAAATAAACTTTATTTTCATTTAAATATTTTATACGTTATTTCAATAACCAGCAACAGTTATTTCAAAAACACTTCTCTACAACGACCAGGTTTCATTAGAGAATGAAAATAGTTTCACACTTTCAATTTGAACCAAAATTACGAAGTGTCGCATTACGAGAGTGACGATGTGTGAATCATGAAAGTAATGATTCTTCGAATTAGTCACATCTGTATTATAATAAAGAAAGTTGCTTATTATTTATTTATCTACCAAATAAACTATGTTTTTTGACTCAATAACTCTTTTTTAAAGCTAACATTATCTCGGCAACCAGGTTGGGTCGCATAATTTTGAGCTCATATTCGGACAATATTTCGATTTGCTTCTAACGTTTTACTTTCGTCCGATGTTTGAAGTTATACTTGGAAAAACTTTTTCGCTAAGTTCCTCAACCGAGCTGACCAAGGTGCAGATTTTTGATGGATTCAAGTGACCTTCATGATTGATATGTAGTCTTCCTTCTCTAAGCTGCAAATTGTTCTGCAAGATGATCCCCATGCAAATGTGCTCTCATATTTGTAGAAAGCTTTAACATTTTGATATGCTTCCATAAAATAGATTTCAAACATTCTTTCAATTCATACGCCTTTGTTTGGCAAAGTTTGTCTGAAATCTCATGAAAGTACTACTGTCACACCTCACGAGAAACAACTGGAACTCAGTAAATCCTGCAGCATTCTGTTAACAGCTTCTGCTGATTTTTTATGGGACATTGTAGCTTTGTCTCATATGATCAAGGAGCATTTCATGAGAACTTGAGCTAAAGAAGAGCTTTAACTAATATTGCAGACAGGTTCATTATTTGAAGTTAGATTGAATGATACCTTGAATGCTGCGTGAGCTGTTCGACCTCCTGGAAGTAAGGTCGTAGCAATTCCAGAACACTCCACAGCTAGGGCTATTTCCTTTTTTTTGCCAGACTTTGGCTAGCACTAAATTTTTAACAAAAGTCTTTCCAGTTCCTCCTGGTGCGTCTAAAAAATATAATCCTCATCTATTATGTGCCACTTGGTTAATGATTGCTGTATATGCAAGTTGTTGGTCTAGCAAAGGTTTCGAGACATTTTCTTCAAAAAATCTTGTTAATGAATCAATATCATAGGAAGTTCCTCGCAAAACTTCTGTGATCAAATTATTCACCTTATTTCAGGTAAGCTAAACATGCTGAGCTCCTTCCCTTCCATTGAGACAATGCGATCTTCAATATCAACCTATGCAGAATGATATATGTCATCGTTGAATGCTATTTCCCTCTCAGGGAATCTTAATTGAGCTAGATATATGTAGTCCTCGAATAAATCATTCTTATATTTGTGCCACAACGCTAATAGATTACTTACTTCACAATTTCACAATTCGGGAGAATTGAGAATTTCAAAAAGATCTCTGAAAGAAATAGGTGTGCGTGACACTGAAGCCTCAGCCATTGTTCTATCCCACTGATTGTCATCTTCTAACAAATTTAAGGCTAAACAGGCTTTTCTACAAGTATGAACAGTTTGACCATCAATCGTTCTTAGGAAGGAGAAGGAAGTCGGTCCTCTTATTTCCTGAAGAGGCAGCCCTAAAAGAAAGATTCATAGTGACTCGGATGCACAGAGTCAATTCTTCCGATTGTCGAGTCAAATACTTTTATACTTGGATGACCCTCAACGACCCTATACTTGGATGACCTATATACTTGGATGACCCTCATCTTTTTTTATAGCAATATAAAGTAATATACTTTATTACAGCTACACACACATACTCATGTGGAGGCGCAATGGCCCAGTGGTGAGCGCAGCGGACTCGCAGTCGTAGGATCGCGGTTTCGATTCCCAGACTGAGCGTTGTGAGTGTTTATTGAGCGAAAACACCTAAAGTTCCACAAGGCTCCGGCAGGGGATGATGGTGAACCCTGCTGTACTCTTCCACCACAACTTTCTCTCACTCTTTCTTCTTGTTTCTGTTGTATCTGTATTTCAGCGGGCCAACCTTGTCACACTATGTCACGCTGAATATCCCCGAGAACTACGTTAAGGGTACACGTTTCTGTGGAGTGCTCAGCCACTTGCACGTTAATTTCACGAGCAGGCTGTTCCGCTGATCGGATCAACCGGAACCCTCGTCGTCGTAACCGACGGAGTGCCAACCATATTACTCATATGGCATACTTACAGAAGAGTGCCCCCACCGAATTTGTTTCTTCCTAGGCTTAGGAAAACTAAGTAATTTCAAATGAAAAGTTGTATAAATATGATGAAGTGAGATAGGAAAATGACAGCTGACTTCATAAATTCTGATGTGGAATACGTAAAACGAAGAAAAATCATTGGAGTGAAATCTAAGTTACGGTTTCTATTCTGACGGTAGGGAGGGAATAAAACAAAAGTGTTCTTCTATAGTCTCTATTGTGAAGGTAGGCAGGTATGAAAAGAAAACTGGTCTTCTACAAGTATAAATATAGAACGAATGTAAAAAAATACTTATTTAAGTAATACTTATAGTAATATGAATAAAGCTTACTACGGTTATATACACACACACGTTATTATCTGTGTCGTTATATTACACATATGGCGTACCTACATAAGAGTGATCCACGGTATTTTGAAATAAAATGAAATATAATAATCCTATGAAAATTGTGTCCTTTAGGCAGGTTATTCATTTTTAATTTGTAAGTGGTTTGATAATCCTACAACAATTATATCCCTTAGACGCTTCATTTAGTTATTGTTAATTTGCAAGTGGCATATCTTCATTCTATAAAAATGATAATCCTTAGACCCTTCATTTATTTTTGAAATGCGATTTTGTACATGTTGGAAAAGTGCCAGTAGCTCCCTTCGGAGGGCCGCTAGAGACTCGGGACCACTTGCATTGTGTCCGTCGTGAAATTTTACACATGAATTAGCTTTTAGTTTTCATATCGACGGCGTAGGTTTTCTTCCTATAGGCGGACACATAGACAGACAGACAGACAGAAAGACAGACATACACACACAGAGATATCCATTTTTATTATATATATATATATATATAT
>NC_068985.1:13445647-13448505 GCF_001194135.2 Octopus bimaculoides
GATGCATATATGCGTGTATGTATGTGCGTATGTGTGGATTATGTATGGACAACATACTCTTACTGTAGAATGAAACACAAAAGTCTTAAAACCCACATTCACAGCAGCACGTATCTTTTTCATTCGATATCGCAATAATTACATTTTTTAAACATATAAATATATATTTGCGATGTAAAAATTTCTTTACACACTGAGTTGATTAATTTCTTGGCAGACGATAATAAATACAATTCTTTTCATTCCACAAGTCTCACATTTTCGCGCTGTTATATAAAACAAATATTGATTTCCATCGATAATAGGCGCATGCGTATTTGCGTGGTTGAGAAACTTCCCTCCAGATCGTGAAGTCTTGGGCTCAGTTCCACTGCGTAACATCTTGGACATTTGTCTTGTATTGTAACCCAGAACCTACTGAAGTCTTATGAATTGATTTGGAAGGGGAAAATTGAAAGAATCCCGCCGTATATAGATATATGTATATATTTATGTAGGTATTTATATTGTGTTTGCATTCGTGTTTGTCCCTCACATCGCTTGACAACCGGTGTTGTTTCATCAACGTCTCCCCAACTTGGCGGTCGGCATAACAGACCGACACCATGGGTACCGGACTTTAAGATAACTACTAGGATTGATTTCATCGACTAAATTATTCAAGACTGTCCCCAGCATGACCGCTGTCGAATAACTGAATCAAGTAAAAGGGAATCCCCAAGGCCTGTTTTCGTCCTTGCTGTATAAAACTAATAGAGCAAAATCCCCGATGCAAATTTATACATTTTCCTCCTTCTAAAATCGCTAACGTAATCTTTACTCTTTTACTTCTTTCAATCATTTCACAACAGTTCTGTCAAAGCATTACTTGAAACGGTTTCAGGCGAACAAATTGTCCCCAGTACTTTCTAAGCACGGTACTTATTTTATTACTGGATTGTTATGTTACGGGAGCGTAAATAATCCAATATTGTTTGTCAAGTCATGGTGGAGGAGACACAAAGGCGCACATATAAATATAAATGGTGAGCTTCCTCCCAGTTTCCGTGTACCAAATTCACTCAAGTGCATTTGGTGACAGGGAGCTAAAGTAGAGGATACATGTCCAAGACGTTGCGTAATGGGATTGTTTTTAACCACACAGCCATACTTAGAGATATCAACAAAGATCGTCACCAATAACTTGAACCTCTGTCTGTCCTCTATAACCATAACGGTGACTTTCGTAGAGCCTGATAATCATCTGAAGACCTAATCTCTTAAATGACACACCAGTTAGCTTTGGTGGGGAAAGCAATGTTGTTGTCTTAGACATCAGCATGTGAATCTGATGTGCGTCTAACGTACGAATATTTTTTCTAAATTTCTTTTCTATGTGATTAATCTCACCCTCATCTCATTGCTTTTGGGCTTGGGGGCGTCTCATCAGATCGTACTGTCGTGGCGTGTACTGACGGGACTATTTTCTTCGCAATTTCTCTGAATTCTAAGCAAAGGATTTTAAATTTTATTTCTCACTTTCTCCCTTCTAAATGTTAGTGATCGAATCGTAGTTATACCTAGTATCACTCAGCTCATGGAATCTCTCATTTCCACACAGAGCGTAACAAACCAGATATGAAATATCAGAAGGCAGCAAGTTATCAGAAACGTTATCACGCAGGGCGAAATGCCTAGTGGTATTTAGTCTGTCTTTACGTTCTGATTTCAAATTCCACTGAGGTCGACTTTGCCTTTCATCCTTTCGAGGTCGATTAATTAAGTACCAGTTGCGTACTGGCGTCGATCTAATTGAGAGGCCCCTTCCCCCAAAATGTTGGGCCTTGTGCCTAGAGTGGAAAAGATATCAAATATCAGACCTGCAATGGTTCCAATGAACGGAGAATCGAAAATAATCAGCATATATTTATCAATGTCCCTTTATCTAATAAGTACAGAATGCTAGGATGTACGGATAGCTTTATTCTTACCTTCTAAATATTGATATTTGTTTAAATTTTGGTACAAGATCAGCAATCTTGGGGTAGAGGTGTGTCGATTACATTGACCCCGGTACTCACCCGATACTTATTTTTTTCAACCCCATAATACTTTCTATTATGAGCACAAGGCCTGAGATTTGGGGTAGGGGACAGGCAATTACATACACCCCAGTACTCAACTGGTACTTAATTTATCCATCCCAAAAAGGATAAAAAGCAAAGTCGACCTCGGCGGAATTCGCTAAGCATTTCGCCCGGCATGCTAACAATTCCTATTTCTTTTTTGCCCACAAGGGGCTAAACATAGAGGGGACAAACAAGGACAGACAAAGGTATTAAGTCGATTACATCGACCCCAGTGCGTAACTGGTACTCAATTTATCGACACCCAAAAGGATGAAAAACAAAGTCGACCTCGGCGGAATTTCAACACAGAACGTAACGGCAGACGAAATACCGCTAGGCGTTTCGCCCGGCGTTTCGCCCGGCGTTTCGCCCGGCGTGCTAACGTTTCCGCCAGCTTGCCACCTTCAACCTAGAACACAATGCCGGAAGAAATGCAGCTATCCGGCGTGATAGTGGTTCTTCCAGCCCGCCGCCCACGATACTACTGGTGTATTTTGTACGTATATTCTTGTCTATATACGCGTCTACGTTATTTTCGCTCTAATTCAGAGTATTGAGCACTCTTTTTAGACGTAGATACACCGCAAAATATACTTAGAAATATTTTTTAAATCTATACATATCTACGTACCTATGTATGTCTGCACGTATACATAAGTATATGTATACAAACATACACACACAAACATATACATACATACAAATATATATATACATATATATATATATATATATATATATATATATATA
>NC_068985.1:13448812-13450673 GCF_001194135.2 Octopus bimaculoides
TATATATATAAATATATATATATATATATATGTATGTATGTATATGTATATGTATCTCTGTTTCAAGTGCAGACAATCTAACGTTAAATCGATAGACATCAAACCAGAGCTATACGTTCATAAAGACGCCTCAATTTATTTTCTGTTTCTTTTTACTTCCTTTTATATGTTATATTTTCCCCTTTTTCAACCACTTAACATTCTGTTGATGATAGTAAGTTACTGAGGAAGCCTACCGCATCAATACTGGTAAATACCGCTTGAACGTCTGTGATGTATGCTTCCACTGGCTGCAATTAGTCAAAGAGTCATAACATTATACCTATTGTAATATTGATTTCAAACATAAAGGCGTTGGAATGACAGAATAACAGAATGTCGCCCAATAACTATTTACCTATCCTTTCATTCTGATTTCAAATTCTGGCGATGCCGACTTTGTCTTCCTCTCTTCAAGGTTCGGTCTTTAAGTGGGAAAACTAGAAAACTTAATTAACTATATTATTTCCCAAAATGTGTGAACTTGTCCAAATGTATAAAAAATATTAAAAGGATTTCTATATCGACTTCAAAAGTTTGGTTGTTTTTATTTATATCGTCTTTAAGAGGGATGAAGAATATAATTATTTCAGATAGAGGTTTGTACTGTGAACATAGACGGATGGCGCGTGACCTTTTGGTTAGGTTGTTGAATTCATGACCGTAACATTTTGGGTTCGATTTCTTGACCAATTGTGAGTAGTGTAATTGCTATTTAATTTTACCTGGACCCAGTCACCTCAACTGAATATGAACTGCATATGTAGCAGAAGGGTGTCTCAGATTTTTAGCCCTAAAATCTTGAAAATACAAGATGTTAAACCCCTTGGCAGCTATGACACACTGGCTGATGATGATGATTATGGTGTAGCCTTATAATATTTATTTTCCTACTTTCACATTTTAATTTCAAACCCTGCCATTGGGAATTCTGCCTGTCTGTCTTTTGGCCCCGTATAATGAGCTCCTGTCTTTATTGTTATTTTTTGTTGTTGTTTGCATACAGCTCAGGGTCTGGCTTCGTCTAGCACTTCCATAAGCATCCTACCTCGACCATCCTGTCTTTTCCCCCGTTTTCGGTAAGCCCAGGACAATATTATCCAATGTGTCCTTTTCTAACGCGGTAGTGTTGAAAGGATAAAAGGTAAGTCGACCTCGGCAACATTTGAACTCAGAACATAAAAACGGATAAAGTACTACTAAGCATAGTTTCCAGGATACTAACGAGTCTGCCAGCCAATTCGAGTTAATTAGTAATCTTGGATTAGTGTTGTGTTGCTGATTGTATCGACTACATTTTATCATTACCGGAAGTAAAGTTGAAGTTTTGTTACTATTTATCCATGTCTTTATGAAAAATGTTCTTACGTCATGTTTAATTTACCTTCTCCCTCGTTTAGTAAAGCTGAATGCTCTTTCCCTCTAGTAACCATTTTTGAGGTCGGAAATGCACGTTTCTCCCCAATTAGTCATTTCTAAATTTCGAAGGAACTAGTCGAAGAGGTTAAATATTCGGCTGATTTATTATTATTATTATTATTATTATTATTATTATTATTGTTCAGTAGTTTTATTTTTATAACGTGCTTTCACTTCACTACCGAGCGCAGCTCTGTGCGCCTTGGGTTCGTGCTGTGGTTTGCTGTGGTGCTCTTATGTTTACTGTATTGAAAGTGTTTTGCGTAGAATGTGTGCAGTACCCAGTAGTGCAATTTTCTGTATGTTATATATATTCGTAAGTCCTGGTGTTTTTCTTATGTATTTGTCTGAATATTTTTTTATTATACCTAAGGCACTTACTATGATAGGAATTGTTTCTGTT
>NC_068985.1:13450990-13456529 GCF_001194135.2 Octopus bimaculoides
AAGAAAATTATGTGTTTGTTTTAAAATTTGGGATCACATAGACAGTATTTTACGTAGGATTTGGGCAGTTCCCATGAACACTATCTTTTGAACTTCAGCCATTTTGGGGTTTCCTAGTATCTGAGCTAGGTAGTAATCAGCCCGTTTCGCTGTCATTCCCAGGGCACCTATGACAATAGGTATTGTTTTAGTCTGTCATTCCCAGCGCACCTATGACAATAGGTATTGTTTTATTATTATTATTATTATTATTATTATTATTATTATTATTATTATTATTATTATTATTATCATTATTATAACGGTGAGTTGTCAGAATCGTTACCTTACCAGGCAACATGCTTAGCGGTATTTCTGCATTTCGTCCGTCTCTACGTTCTGTGTTCAAATTCCGCCGGAGACAACTTTGACTTTCATCCTTTAGGAGGCAATACAGTAAGTACCAGCTGAATACTGGGGTCGATTTAATTGACTTCTCCCCCCCCCCCCAACCTGCTGGTTTTGTGCCAAAATATGAAACAATTATTATAAGGGCCCAAAATGAAGAGAGACGGGACTGACGGAAAATCCACTTACGCTTTATAAATAATTTGGTTTTACTTTAAGGAACTTTTCTTTACGTTGATTTTTCATCTCATTCCTTGTTTTAAGAATGATACTAATAGACAATAATGGTTTTAGCCAGGCTTTCCAAAAGGTTAGACGTCGTCGATCTATTTTTAAATAACGACTACTTTGAGTAGATTTCCTTTTTATCTAAACACAAATTTCAGTAATATATTCTACTTGATTTGAGGTCAGTGTGGTGAGCCTTCGGGATCGAAAATGTAAACTCATACAAGGAACGTCACGAATCGCTGCTGTATTACATGATTAGGAATGAAAACGAAGTCAGCGCAAAAGCAGCATTTTGTATACAGGAGACACAAGACACGTTTAATTTAGTTTTCAATTATTTATTTGTTTAACTTTAATTTACTTGTCTGTTTTTCAAGTGGTTTCTTCAATAATTTCACTTACCATCCAAGAATAAAATAGAACTGAATAAATATATATTTAGTCATATCTGAAAAAGTAACCTACTGGATTTCTGCTGCTTTTTAATTCATTTATTTATTTATTTTAGTAATTTACAATGACGCCATTGTGAGCATTATCAATATCATACGAAAAGTATAAGAAACGCCACTTAAAAATATGACTGCGTGTATAGAATAATTTACGTGGATAAAGAATGAATAAAACGAAGAGACAATAGGAAATGTATTACAAATATGGCTGAATCAACGAATAAATAAATCCACAAACGATAAACTGACAAAACAATAAGAAATGTTTTTGAAATAAATTCTAAAATTTTTTTTCAACACACAAACAAGCGAATATGAAATTTTAACAAAATCTAAATAATTTGAAAGTAAACAAAGAAACAAGCTAGAAGTCCGAACGGGTGCATATAAAGATTCGTATAAGGATCATTACGTGATCCGAATTAGAATATTTTAAAATAAGTATTCAGCTGTTTTCTCCTCTTCAAACATAACATTGATTCTTCGCAAATAACGTTGATCAAGTCCAATACATTGTCGTGCCTCGTTGCTCGAAAAAGGAAACAAATGTTATGCTATCTAAAATAATTTTCTTTCCAAAATTAGACGCTGTTGTTCTTTTCTTTATTCAAGTATTTGTTTTTATATGTTGCTGTTATGTTCAGAGGGTGTCAAATGTTTACCATGTTAGTTGACATTCCGAATTTCACAGTGTTATAGTAAAATTTCAGATAAAAATCGTTTCATGTGTGTGTGTGTGTATGTGTGTGTGCGTGTGTGTGTGTGTGTGTGTGCTCGCTTTTGTGTGTGAGTGTATGTATATATGTATGTATGTATGTACGTATGTATGTATGTCATTATTCAGTTTATTTCAAGATTTCTTGCCAATAGAGAAAGAGCCGGTTTCTAGCCTAGATCCAAGGTTATTTGGAATTTCAACATCAACAGGGTATTTTTTGTTTGTTTTGTTTGTATGTATGTATGTATGTATGTATGTATGTACGCATGTATGTATGGGTGTTAAAACTCCTGATTCATAGACAGGCGAGACAACTCCAATCCCATTGAGGAGTGATGGCTATCGATATTTCACCATATTTTTGGCTTATCAACATTACATGCCTGAATCGAACCGGAGATGAGTCGAATCGCCAGTCTATGATTATATACAGTGTAAAACCATTCGCTGGTATGCCGCGGCGTTGCACCGGCGAACAGACAAAACATATACATTGAGTATGTGTGGTCGATAATGTTTACAACATTAGCGCTTCTTTTAATCCATGTGTGTGGAGGCGCAATGGCCCAGTGGTTAGGGAAGCGGACAAGCGGTCGTAGGATCGCAGTTTCGATTCCCAAACCGGACGTTGTAAGTATTTATTGAGCGAAAACACCTAAAGTCCCACGAGGCTCCGGCAGGGGGTGGTGGTAAACACTGCTGTACTCTTTCAAACATTCTCTAATTCTTTCTTTCTGTTTCTGTTGTATTTCAAAAGGCCAGCCTTGTCACACTCTGTTTCACGCTAAATCTCCCCGAGAACTATGCAAAGGGTACCCGTGTCTGTGGAGTGCTCAGCCACCTGCACGTTAATTTCACGATCAGGCTGTTCCGTTGATCTGATCAACTGGAACCCTTGTCGTCGTAACCGACGAAGTACCACAAAGATATATATATATATATATCTTTGTGGCATTCACACACAATTTATGATATATATATATATGTATGTATGTATGTATGTAAGTATATTAAATGTGTGTACGTATGTGTGCGCGCGCGTATATCAGATTTTTCACATAATAGTTAATTATTTAATTATTTAATTACAGGGTGAACAATCGTACCTGTAGGAAATAAATTGTGTATTTACATTTGTTTCAGGTTTCAAAACGAAAGATTTACTAAGCCCTAGTTTGACAGCATAAAGATGTGCATTTCTAAATATTTATCATTTAATCATACAACCGACGAACGACTATAACAGTTAAGTTCTTGTTTGTGATTGATTTAAATAGCGATTTGCTTTTCTGTTCAGAAGAATGAGAGGGTATTTAGCCCATGACAAGTAGTCAAAGAAACGATAGGTATGTATTGACAATATTCTTCCTTTCTCTGATGCAAACGAAAGAATTACTGTGTATCAATGCAAAATTTCATAACGAAGATGTATTCCGCTTTGCGTCTTGAGATTATTCTTTTGAATGTGTACGTTTGTCGTCTGCTCATTTTACGAGTAAAAATCGGCAACTGCATACGTGTCTTACTATTCAAATTTCATACTGATTCAATACAGAAACGTTATTTTATAATTATGCACTGTTTATTATTTCATTACGCAAAATGCTATAATATGGTTTAGAATCATTTATTCACCTGTTATTTATAGACACAAATTACTTTAATAGAAATCAAATGGTAACATTATCTTAGAACGCGTACCTTAACACTTTTCTATTCAGGAATCGTATAACAGCAACTAACTTCGTCACTTGACATTTTCTTATATATTTTTTAAACTTTCATTTGTAACATTATTATTACGTTATTCTTCACTTTTCCTGCATTTTATTTTATTCTGCAAATAATTATGCTGTGTATTTTCTCGTTATTTGATCATTGTCTAATTCATTTTTCTTCTTCCTAAGCAATTGAATACGTTTCTTAAATGGAAGTTTTGATAATTGCTTGTATCATTTAAAATTATTACAATATTTCATGCTGTCTACTATATGAAGTGATTGCTGTACAGTTCACTTATCTCACAATATGTAAGAAACGCGAAGACAGCGGTATGGAATTTGAGTTGAATCATCACACACACACACACACTCTCTCTCTCTCTCACTAACACATACACATACACACACACACATATATATATTGATATTTCGTTTAGGCATAGCTACACTAATGACCTGGTGTAGAACATAATATACATATATTTCAGAACACAATGTTAGATGTGTAATAGTAACAAAATGATGACACCTGAAAAAAGCTGTTTCTGCTTTAAGATGTGACGGATTGCTGGTTGAATCCCTGAGTAGCATCCTAGAGCTTCACCAGAGCCTACAATATGAAGTGCACTTTATTTGGAAAAATTACAATTTCAGAATAAACAGGCGTTAGGAGTGTGACAGTTAATGTTGATGCCAGTGGAAAGATCTGTGCAAATGTAGAAGGCTAGCTCCTCAAATCCATAGTAGACCGTGGTTACATCCATTCTTCAACTGAAATTTACAAAAGAAAAAAGGATTTTTTGTATATGCATATTAGAGTTGAAGAATGAATGTAGCCATAATATCTATAGATGTATATACATACGTATATACATACGTATATACATACATATTTACATACACAAGCACATACATGCATAATGGAAGTCGACGTCTGATCGAGCAAGGCTAATTCTTAGAATCAAAAGTTCAAGAGTTTCCTGTGTGAATTTATTTTGAGTGAATAAAATGTTGCACAGCATTGAACTCACTATTCAGTGCTATCAGCAATAATACCAGTGGCAAAACAGCGGTTGAGACAACCAGGAAGCAGCCACGCTTCAGGTTTTTTCTATTAGTTTACCTCTTCCTAGAAAGAAGTTATAATGAAAACTAGGGTTCAGCCACACCCAGCTGTCAGCATACCAAGCAATTCATAGTATCCTGACAGGTGCTACTACTCCGGGTCAGGGTAGACCTGAGAACATTTAGTCGGTAAGAGGTGGTTCCACACTCCTAAAAACTCCCTAACCAGGACCTTACTACCAGATGGAGTTTAACGTCATACCTAAAATATATATAGATCATTGCTGTAATTCGATTTCGAACAATATTATTGCTTCATTACTCTCTTCAAACAAAACAGGTGTGGTTTTTCAGTCCTGCTAGGGACCTACATTCTTCTGCACTGAATAAGAAAATCGCCCTTATGAGCCTATGGCTCAGGAGGTCCATTTGATCCGTGTATTTATACAGGCTTAAGTGAGCTTCAACATACTAGAATAAAATGCGAAAATGAAATATTTTTTATTTAACTCAGAACGTCAAAATTTCAATTGTATTAACCTAACTAAATCTACACTCTTCTAGCAACAGCAAATTTTCAGATATAAGCTAACGTTTAAATTATTAGCTAATAATGATAGATATATATTAGCTAATAGTAATATAGTATCTTACATATTTATACTGCAGCACGGACAATTTATATTATAGACATTTAAATTATTACAAAACATTAATATAACTATTGTGACAAACATCTTCAAGCGTTTAAGAAATATTATGATAAAAGAATGACAATGAGATTGATTGTTGTAGATAAATGACATCATGATTTACAGAAATTAAAATCAAATCAAATGAAATATTACTGAAAAAAAGAAACTAAAGGCTGAAAATGGATTTTAATGTGCGCGTATAGATGCGTGTATATGTGGGTATGTGTGCGTGTGTGTTCATTATATATATATATATATATATATATATAT
>NC_068985.1:13457613-13458862 GCF_001194135.2 Octopus bimaculoides
ATATATATATATATATATACATTACATACGTATGCCTGTATGCATAGATAGATAGATAGATAGATAGATAGATAGATAGATAGATAGATAGATAGATAGATAGATAGATAGATAGATAGCCACGCAGGGCCGAACGCAGAGGGAGAAATACAATGTAGAATTTTTCTTTTTTGAAAACGATCAAAGGGGATCGAAAAACGTTTTGGGACGTGTACAGAGGGAGATAACATAAGTGTCGTTGTTAACAATTAGAGTTCTGAAAACGGGGAGGAAATGTAACATTGACTAGGTTTATCCGTGGAACGAAAAAACCTACGAAAAAGAACCACGGTAACCTCGGAAACGAAAAAAAACCGTAACATGAGAGCAAGGCGCTCTTTCTCTTTATTTTATAAGATCATGCTCAAGGTGGTTCCGTCATCCATGCGTACCATCCTTGTGACATTCACTCACTTTGTGTTAAACCTTTCATTAGACAAAACTTCCCACTCTATTCTCACCTTCCTCTTAAAGTGGTACTTGAAAAAGTTGATGAGTGGTTGGCCAAAGAGGAAAGTGTTTGTCTCTAAACCTTTCAAACTAGTCCACCATACACATTCTTTCATCATAGCCACCAGTAAAATGAAACTTGCCTTGCCTTCCTGGTTAAAGGAAGGTGGCGGGGCAACATTCACGATAGACTTGGTTGACAACCAAATTCGTTCCACACGTGACAGCAGCCGTTCGACGTAAGCCCACAGGCCTGAAATGTTTGGACATTGCACGAGTGTGTGCAGAACGTTTTCGTCGCTCTGACCACATCTCGGGAAGTCGGTCCGTGTTTCTTGAACCGTGTCTTCCCGATGGCACTGCCAGGCCAGGGATTTCTGAAAATTGTTCATAGGCCCCGGCCCGAAAGTGGTCCTGAAGAGGTGGGTCAGATATTCCTCGTCGATGCCCAGGGTGTCCCCAAAAACGTTGTCGCACCTACCTTCCACTAATCCTCTCTAGAACGCCTTCGTGGAATTAAAGTCGCGGCGGCGGTGGAGGCGGCATCGGTGGTAATAATGTTATGAATAGATATGTTTTCATTCTTCTTGCTTTTCTTTCCCACTTGTTTGCTAGGAACGCTGGTGTCAGAATGTGTGTCGACGTTGTTCAACTGTGTGTGTGTGTGTGCGTGCGTGTGTGTGTGCGTGCGTGTGTGTGCGCGTGCGGGGGGTGTTTGTGTGTGTGTGAATCAATGCTTTCTTCCCTAAGCGTTTGGTGG
>NC_068985.1:13460113-13462504 GCF_001194135.2 Octopus bimaculoides
ATATATAGACACGCACACACATACATACATACAGGTATATCAAAAACCATACTGCATAAATCAAAATCGCATTTTAGATTTAAGTCATTAAAAATAATAAAGAGATCCAAACTAACCAAACCAACTTTTGAAAAAAAGAAATGTCTTTTAAAGTATTACTGGAAATTCGAAAATACAAACATAGTTTATTACGGATTTTCAACAGATCCATCTACGAGACTTGCCATCATTCGAATTAGAGATAAGCTTCTGTCAGATGGAATTAAGAATTTCCAGAAGAATATAAATTAATGCCAATGTGCCACGCAGTAGGACTGAACACGGAACCATGTAGTTGTTAAACATACTACTTACCACACAGCCACTCCTGCACCTAGTGGCTATGTATTGTTTCTAGTGACGATATTACATTTAAATTAAATGGGTCCATCAGCCGTTACGTTTCTACCCAGTGGGATTATGAGAACCCTCGTATCATGAAAGAAGACCATGTTAATTTACCGGGGGTTACAGTATGGGGAAGCTCGTAATCAAAGAGGTTAATCGGATCATTCTTTTTTTATGGTACTATTAGTGGACAGGCGGAATGGACGAGAACATTCAGTAGACCCCGCGTTCATCAGACTTCACACTACTAGAATTTTTAGAGTGATACTTAAACGATAAAGTTTAAAGTACAAAGCTGGCGATAGTCGACGAATTGAGGGGAGCCATTGAACGAGAATACGCACAAATACCGAACGAAATATTTCTTGGTATTGGCAATTCTATTGCTTCACGTTATTAGCTGTACTTGGACTACAATGGTCATCAGTCTGACACCAGGCTTTCCTAAAGAATTAAGATTGTGTATGTAAATTCTATTAAATTTTATAAAGGAAATGCTCTTTGATAAACGCTGATTTTATTCAATACGTGTACATTTTCTGAAACACGCTATATCTATCTATATACAAATTCTTCTCCCCTAGAACCGCACACTTTTGATTAATGCGCTGGGCAAGATGACTGATCTCAGAACTATAAGTTTCTGAGTTCAGTCATGCTGGTTGTGAAATAAATTAACTTCTTAATAGACTGACAATACCTGCTTCCCCTCAGCTATTTATTCTTACTGTATATCGCTGACTATTTCTCGAACACTTGAAGCAGTATGAGCGTGATATAGTGTACGACAGTGGAGGCGCAATGGCCCAGTGGTTAGGGCAGCGGATTCGTGGTCATAGGATCACGGTTTCGATTTCCAGACCGAGCGTTGTGAGTGTTTATTGAGCGAAAACACCTAAAGCTCCACAAGGCTCCGACAGGGGATGGTGGCGAACCCTGCTGTACTCTTCCACTACAACTTTCTCTCACTCTTTCTTCCTGTTTCTGTTGTGCCTGTAATTCAAAGGTCCAACCTTGTCACACTGTGTCACGCTGAATATCCCCGAGAACTATGTTAAGTGTACACGTGTTTGTGGAGTGCTCAGCCACTTGCACGTTAATTTCACGAGCAGGCTGTTCCGTTGATCGGATCAACTGGAACCCTCGACGTCGTAAGCGTCGACAGTGTACGACAAAACCCCAACCACTCTTTTTTTTTTTTATTCACATTAAACTCCGATAAAAACGTAGTCTACCAGATCTGAAAGAAATGTTTGCAGAATCTTTCATTAAAAAAATACCAAGTTTTCCTAACGTTATGAGGAAACAATGTCGAGGAAGGTAAATTACCTCAAATTCTTCTTTGAACCACATCGAAAAATGTTTCCACAACCACTTTCAATATAAACGTACTCATTCGATGTGTAGAGAATGTCATTAAAAGAAAGTATCCATTTTTCAGAAAGTTATGAGGAAACAAACTCTGTAATTACGCCCTAAATTTATTTATTGGGTGAATATTACCATTAAAGCAATAAAGAAGACAAAGGAAAATTAGACATAACATAGTAGAAAAATTACACAAATTTCACCCATTTGAGGTTCAAATGAGTGAATATCACATAGCAACTAGCAGAAAACCACCCGAAGGGCGGTCTTTCATCTGGTATCTATCATTCATGTGTTTGGGAAGAGATAAACATATAGTTATCTCTCTCAATCACTCTCTCCTCCTCTCTCTCTCTTCTCCCCTCTCTACTCCTCTCTCTCTGCCTTCTCCTCCTCTCAATCTCCGCCTCCTCTCTCTTTCTCTCTCCTCTACTACCTCCTCTTCCCTCTCTCTTCCACCTCTCGCTCTCCTAGTCACTCTCCTCTTATCTCTCTCTCTCTCTCTCTTCCTCTCACTCTATTCCTCTCACTCTTCTCCTCTCTTCTCCTCCTCTCTCCTCATCCTCTCTCTCTCCTCCCCCTCTCTCTCTCCTCCCCCTCTCTCTCTCCTCCCCTCTCCTCTCTCTCCTCCCCCTC
>NC_068985.1:13462514-13464270 GCF_001194135.2 Octopus bimaculoides
CTCTCACTCTATTCCTCTCACTCTTCTCCTCTCTTCTCCTCCTCTCTCCTCATCCTCTCTCTCTCCTCCCCCTCTCTCTCCCCCTCTCTCTCTTCGTCTCTCCTCCTCCTCCTATGTCTCTCTTCTTCTCGCTCTATTCCTCTCAATCTCCTCCTCTCTCCCCCTCCTCTCTCCTCATTCTCTCTCTCTTCCCCCTCGCTCCTCCTCTTCTCTCTTTCCTCCTCCTCTATCTTTCCCTCCTTTACTCCTTCCTTTCTTGCATTTAAGTATCCCACTTAACGGCTCTAATTACAAAATGGTAATTACATGCAAAACATACGGTGAATGCCTGAAAACTTAGAGAGTTTGACTGAATGCGTTTTAGCAATTAATTTCAACTCCCCCCGTTATGAGTTCAAATACCAGGAATGTAATGTTGCAAATTTAATATACTAAACCTCTAAAACCCTGACCTCGCGAAATTTAAGGAAACTTGAGTGACATTTTGGAGAAGATTTGGTCACGTAAATTCGTACCAGATCTCTTTTAATCCTATGACCACCTCCAGGTTTTCCTACAGACATTCACCGGAAGATGTACTCTGTATCAATTTAACAGGTATAAGATAGCCTGTAAAAATCACATGCGCAGCTTGCTCTCTCCACGCTAATTTATATGTAACCAATGACATTTATGCAGAATTTGAAAAGAAACTATGTTGCTGGGAGTGGTGAGAGATACAAGAAAGGTGTATGCGATACAGAATATAGGATAACAAGTTAAATATTTACAGTGAAAGTCAATACCTCATTTAATTGCATGGAAACCAACAGAATTAAATGGAATGACATAAATAGCAGCTCCATTTGTTAGGTATTCGTTCAATGAAGGTTGTAGATTTAATACTTTCTAGTAGTAAAACACGAACATTTGTGAGGATTAAGCTAACAGATTACAGCCTGATAATAAATAACTTGCGGGACAAAAGCAAAAATGGCAGGAAGAGAGATGGGAAGGGTGTATAGAAATGAAGCAAAGAAGAAGAGAAATATTGGATAAGACGGAGTTGAAATTGTAAACGGAGGAAAAGCTATCAAATATGGACAAGGCATAACGAAAGACTGGCTGTTTACTGTTTAAAAAGACAATTAGCGACATACAAAAAGATATATAGTGTAAGACGAAGGGTTCTAAAGCGAATATTTAATGTGTGTAGAGATAAGAATGAAGACAATGAACCAATGGTGTAGATAGATACAAGGCAATTAATCTTTGTTATAAAGGAAAGGACGTCTATGAGGATGAATGGTAATAAGATATGTTAATGAAGTAGATATCAGTACAGACATATTTCCAATGAAATATCAATACATAAGATTGGTTCATTATTACTTTCAGATATTGGAATACGCTTCCCGCGGATTTCTGGTAGTCTAGTACCTGTTGGTCCGTGTTATATGTAAATTTGTTTTGGCATAGTTAGACACATGTGTGATAGTTGCCACGATCGCGCGGTCGCTAAGTCATGCGTGGTTCGTTTCTCATCAGCGGATTCATTATTATTTTTCCCTCTTGAAAAAGTTTTTTTTTTTTTAATGGAGACCTCTTATCTCTCAGATCTTCAACGGAAAACTCAAAACGGTTGAGTATTTCTAGCAGTTATTGATGAAGAATAGTGAGAGAAAGTTTCGTACTCATTTTTATGAAGTACGCTTCACATTCTATATTTAATATTTTCGGGTAAATACAAATATATATATATATATATATATATTTA
>NC_068985.1:13464370-13473265 GCF_001194135.2 Octopus bimaculoides
TATATATATATATATGTATGTATAGATAGATAGATAGATAGATAGATAGATAGATAGATAGATAGATAGATAGATAGATAGATAGATAGATAAATAGATAGATAGATCGGTTGTCAAGCGATGCTGGGGGACAAACGCAGACAAACAAACATATACACACACATACATATAAACAGGGTGTCCACAAAGTCTGGGTACATGAGGATTAATACATACTTTAAGATATTATTATTTCTTATATTTAATTGTTTATGTCATGACTTTATTTACAGTTTGGATACATGGGGATTAACATATACTTCAAGAAATTATTATTTCTTATATTTAATTGTTTATGTTACGATTTTATTTCCGTCTACCAAATCCACTCACAGGCTTTGGTTGGCCCGAGGCTATAGTAGAAGACACTTGCCCAAGGTTCCATGTGGTTGGTAAGCAAGCTAAGACAAACTCTGAAATGGTTTTGCAAACCTTGATTATACAATTAATCGATTGCAGTTGGAGAATGCTTCTCGGTTTGTGTAACATCTCTTGGAAAAGCACTCAAAATTTCCATACATCTCTGATAATGGGTGCAGATGGGTATTTATAACCTGGTTACAACAGCTCTAAGTTCTACTATACGATCACCATATATTTTATATTATATATGTGTGTCTGTCTCTGTGTGTGCCTGTCTGTGTGTGCGTGTGTGTGTACGTATGTATCTCAGCATATATGCGTGTATTCGTATGATTTTATTTAACCATTAAGCCATTAAATACCCATCTTCTCTTAATAAAACAATGTGCAATCGACATGTCTTGACATCAAACATGGTACATAAGTAGAAAACAGTCTAAGTCCGCATTAGACTATATAATTACGTTATTAGACCAAGTGAGGGAGCATTAACAGACCGTCCAATCCGCTAGGAATATCAGAAATATCTCTCTCAAATCACAGCCTCCTGTCGTAAAAAAAAATGTATATATTATATGTGGTCAAGTATTTTATGTGGTCAATGCCTGGAAATAGATAGAATGTTCCTGATTGGAACGCTTTGATCATAGATCTGTATGATCAAGTTGAACCTGTGGTTAAACAACAGCAGCAACAGCAAAAAGACTATTTCATTACATATTGTATTATATAATGATTCGAGTTTTGCGTTTTGGATTGCCTGAAGTTACAAGAGGCATGCGATTAACACTAAGGCAAATATACGTAAGCGATAGCTGAAATTTCAATAAAGAATGAATGAAAGTGACTTTTAGAATACTCTAGTCTAGAACCTACTCACCTGATTCTGTAGAACTAAGTATTCTTATAGTTTCGTCGTTCATATTTCTATTAGAAATATGAAATATATGAGAGGATATATATATTATAGGAGATATTGTGGTGATTGAAATATGCATAAACGAAGAAATGGACAAGAAATAAAACAAACGAAACTGATAATTCATATGTGAATAGCGTCATTTATTTTTAAATATAAACTCCGAATGCTTTGGTGGACGAGAGAAAGAAATAGATATTTATCATTTATAATTAGAATTCCTTCAAGCATTCATAGAATCAATTGTTGTCTGTGATGCGTGATTTGATATTAGTTTCATGTATGGAATTCCATCAAACAATTTCAACAGCTGATTATATTATTGTAAATTCCAACCAAAATATTCAGAAATTGTCACTAAAATGGATAATAGTTCCTTCCAAAATGAACCTCATTATTCCCATAACTTTACACAGATTAATTATACAATAGAATGCCAAACTAATCATCTAATATTATTTATTCACAATAATCAGAATTCTGGTTTCCGTTTCCAAGTTTTGTTTGCAGAAACAATAGTCTCGCTTTCTATTCAATCGGCTATATTACTGTCATACCCCAATAAATATCAGCAATGTGCTTTGCTTTTCATTAGTGTGATGTTTGTCTCATCATTTGTATTTGAAGTGAATCAAATTTTGGTTTGAATTTCTGAGCCGTATTCTGACTAGTCTTTCCATTTCGGTTGCGATATTGAGTCCACTAGCATTCTGGTATTTTTGTCTAAATTTCTTAGATGGAGGTATCGTTATTGTTCACTGATTTATTGGGATTCTGTGCCCATTTTTTTCTTTTTTCTGATATTCACAAGCGTTCGATCATTGCACCGATTGTCCATCTTATGCTTCTCGATAATGTCCTCATAAGGTACTATTCCTTCCTCTAGAACATATTCAGATGTCAGAGGTGAAGTAGAGTCTTTACAGCTATAACCTAACGAATAAGTATCTCGATCCCATTTAAAAGGAATAAAGTAGATTCTGCCCACGTTGTAGGCCGAATTAAATATTCTCCCATTCATTCCGAGTGACTGTAAATTTGTCTATGGTAAGCTTATTCAACAAGGTTCTTTCATATGAGGCTTTGTCGAAGGTTAGACGCAAACCGAAATCAGATACATCATTGTCTGATGGCGATAACAGCATTCTGTTTACACATAATATATTTACAAATGTGGATTTGACCTATATCGGCAGGAATAAGGTTTATCTGTGTGCACACCATTATCCAAACAAATTACGAAAACAAAATAAAAAATGATACTCTGAGCATCAAGACCTGGATTCGTACGTTGAATTGCTATGTTTACCATGTGTGAGGTGTTTGGAGAGCTGACAAATGTGATTAAGGAAAATGTTGACGATAGCATGGACAAACAAAGGTCTACTGGAGAAGTGATAACTTGTGCTGCAGTAAAGAGGAAACCGCTTCATGAGGTAAGGACCAAGCAACTGAGATTTCTCGGTCATGTGATGAGGAAAGAGGGCCTAGAGAATTTAGGGCCTAGAGAATTTAGGGCCCAGAGAATTTAGGGCCTAGAGAATTTAGGGCCTAGAGAATTTAGGGCCTAGAGAATTTAGGGCCTAGAGATTGGAGGAGATTGGTGATTAGAGAAAATAATATATCATTCAATTTCCTCTGCATCAAAAAGAAATATCACGTGAGTATTTATACTTTTACCTGTAATTCAATTATTCTACATCCGTATGTGATATTTTGATAATCAAGGAATTTAAAATTCACTGAGAATAACTGATTTCACTCCTTAGTTTCACTGTTTCATTATATTTTATCTTTTATCTTTTACTTGTTTCAGACAATGGTCTACGGCCAAGCTGGGGTACGGCCTTGAAGATTTCCATTCAAACGAATCGACCCCAGTATTATTTTTGTTAAGCCTGGTACTTATTCTATCGGTGTCTTATCCCGAACCGCTAAGTTACAGGGACGTAAACATACACGAACACCAGTTGCCTAAGCGCTGATGAGGGACAAACACAGACACAGTCTTACACACACATACACACGCACACATATCTATACGCAAGACGGTCTTCTTTCAGTTTCCGTCTACCAAATCTATTCACAAGTCTTAGGTCGGCTTGAGACTATAGTAGAAGACGCTTGCCCAAGATGGAACACAGTGGGACTGAACCTGAACCATGTGGTTAGGAAGCAAACTGCTGACAGCGCAGCTACATATCATTAACAGTTTAATTATTTAACGTATCGTGTACAGTTTAAGTTCTTATATCACTACATCTATGTTTTATATTCTTTTAGTTTTATTACAGTTTCGATTTCCTAACGGCTATATATCTTCTTTTTATTATCTAAGTTTTATTGTTATTCGTTTCATTTTTTTTTTCTTCAGTTTCAGTAAGAGAAATCGTATATTCTTTTCATAAATCAATTGATTTATGAAAGTATTTTATTTCTAGCAAATATTGACAAATTAAGTTTGCTAAAGCAATTTTGAATTATTTTTTTAAATTAATGTTTATTACTTTATATTTTTTCATGTTAGCCATTTTATCTCTCAACAGAAAATTTTGTCACAACGAAATATTCAGAAAAGAAATTTAAAAAATTCAACCGTTTATATTTATTTTTCATTATATACTTTACATGACAGTTTGCTGTATTGTTGGTAAATTTCAAAATTCGTTCAACAATCGAATGTAACGCTTCTAAAGGATTTGTTTTCGCACTTTCTTTATTCTTGTTAGAGTAAATCACTATTGTCCTGTAAAATTCTAACGTTTCGTTCTCACTTTAACACTCACAAATGTTATAGGGACTTTCGTAAACAAACTTCCAACTCGTTAGCAGGAGATTGAATCCAGAGAATGGCCACTCGACTGACTGGCATGAAATCTTATGTAAACACACTTCATAGACGCGTTTCTCTCCTCCTTTTCTACTGCAACTAAAATGGTATCTGCTAATAGGAGCTTGCTGCTATTATCCAAAATCAACAAATGTATACCCTAGATCATTCGGCTCCTTCTTTTCAAATAATCCAAATTTCTGACTGCTTCATTTTTCTCAATAAGCAATATCTATACACCGCTTCAAACACTGTGTGTGTGTGTGTGTGTGTGTGTGTGTGTGTATGTGTGTGTGTGTGTGTGTGTGCGTGTGTGCGCGTGCGTGTGTGTGTGTGTGTGTGTGCGTACGTGTGTGCTAGTAGTAGTATTCACCGAAAAACAAGGAGTATTTGTGTTTAAAATTCATTACGGGAACAAATTTTTGGATGAAAATATTGAATGCAATAATTTCTTTGATTACAGCCTTCTTTGTGAAGATACTTCATTACAATGATCGTCCTTGACCTTTGTAATCTTAGGAATTGTTTCAATTTACCAAAGTTCCTGAATCTAATTGTGGCAACATACGATTACAGTTAATATGACTGAACATAGATTGCATCAGGAACAAATGTACTTTAGTAAAAGATTTGTCTTGAAAATTATGGTCATTGTAGCCACAGGAATAATAAGAAATTGTTTCAATTTCAGGAAGAACGGTAATATTGTATCGCTTGGAATCAAATCAGTTCTTGAATGAACACATCATCACTGGTTTTTTTTTTTTTTGGTTTTTGTTTTTCTTATAAGTATGAGTAGATGAATATAATACTGACGTGATATGGCAATAAACTGATCAAAGCCATTTAAGAGTTTTAACAGTGAATTCGTGTATCAAAAAAGCATTATTGTAGTGTATGTCTATATTTTTAGTCATGGTGAGACATCTTTGATGAAGTTTGTTCACTGAAAAATTCAATTTCTGGTTCTAAATAATTATTTGTCTGTGGCTAAGGCGGCGAGCTTACAGAATCATTAGCAGCTCGGAAAATGCTACGTGGTATTTTTACCAGCACTTTACGTTTTGAGTTTAAATCCCGCCAAGATCAATTTGGCCTTTCAGTACTTTATATGTCTGTGTATTAGGTTGTACGATACTATATCATGTTATAGGCGACGAACTGTCAGAATTGTTAAGGCGTTGGAGAAAACACTTAACGATATTTTCTCCGTCCTTTTAGGGTGGCGTGCTGGCAGAATGGTCATCAGGCCGGAAAAATATTTAGGAGCATTTGGTCTGTCTTTGTTCTGAGTTCTCACTCCTCCGAGATCACTTTTGCCGTTCATGCTTTCGAGGTCATAAAATACATAACAGCTGAGCAGCGAGATCGATGCAATCGATTTACTCTCTCCTCCGAAACTGCTGGCTTTATGCCACCGATAATTCTTCCGGTTTTTTTTTTATTGCTTTTGAGTTCAAATCCGCTGACTTTCGTCCTTTCGAGATCGATTAAATAAGCACCAGTCAAGTACTGGTGTTGATGTAATCGATTTACATCTTCCCTAAGAATACTGGCCGTGTGCCAAGACTTGAAACGCATAAACCTGAAGATTAAATGTTCCTCATAAGGAATGGTATATTCAGAGGTCTTTACTGTATATATTATTCTTCACACATGGTACATTTAGTTTGCCAAAAAAAAACTATCAATCATACACTTCTAAACGATTTCGGAATGTTTTGTCTCAGCATATGTATAAGGTAATGTGGTGCTATTTTGGTATGTCTTGACATTTCCAAAAAATGTTATATCCCATGATGCCGTTCAATAAATCTGTCAGTATCATCTTAAGCACTCTGACCTGTCCGAAAAGAGTTGTCCATAAAAAATATCTAGTTTTATCCCAGGAAGGATTGCATGTCATAGTAATAAATCTAGTTTTACCAATTTTCTCACCATAACCATGACATCATAACAGTTTTCTCTCATGCTTCAAAGATCTTTCAAATGATGATGTCAAAATGGTTATAGTTATACATCTTACATGGAGTTCCTCCATCGCTGGCAACGGTAGCTAGATGATTAGTAACTTATATACTATCAAATTTGGAAATGTCCTTGCTCCAACTTCAAAATGAGACTCGAAAACCCGTTGATGAAAGAATATTCTTATGTACAGAAGTTGTTGTATTCTTCTGATGTTAATTTGGCTGCCATGTATTTCAGTAGTCTTATAGTGATGCATCTGTTGACGTTCAGGGTTAATGTTCGATCTTGATTTCCATCTTTTATCTCCAAAAAGAGAGAATAATGTGCAATCATTGCACGAAAATTAAGGCTCAGTGTATCGAAACTGATGAAGGGGGTTTCTTGACTTCCAGAAAGTTACCTTCCGAACGGAGTTGGCCGTCATTATTCTTTTATAAAAATAAATCACTACTACTTCATCTATAGTTGGGAAGTTATAGCGTCTTCGTTCACGGTTACCTCCTTTGAACGCCATATTGACAATAAGTGTCGGAGTATAATGTTCTACTGCTTGTTGTGCACCAGTATGTACTCTCGTATTCTTAAATGGTCATAATTGTGGGATGCATCTTTCGTACTGCTTATTCTCTCGTCTAATATCAGTTGCCATCTTCAAATCAACTTCGTGAGGTTGAGAAATTGAGGCTCCCATTCAGTAGGATGTGTACTACTGGTGTAATTACAAATGTACGCTTTAACACAATAAGAAGCAGTACAACGCATGACCTGGATCATCAGATATTTGAGCGTTCAAATAGCCGAGAATTGTTATGAGTTGAAATAAGGATTCCACGAGATGCTCTTTATATTACGAAGGTATAGTACTGCTTCTTTTCTGTCAGGCAACGTTAGTTCACTGTTGTGGCAGCAATTATTGATTTTGCCATCTGAGGGATGTTTGGCAATTCGAAATTGCCAAATATTTTTCATAAACCCACAAGAACAACACAGTAAATTTTGAAAACAAAAAAATATATATTGTCGCTGTCATACTTTAACCTTATGTATTTCTTCTATTTTTAACAATAACTGCATTCCTTCTTCTTCTGTTGGCGTTATTTTCTTCAATGTTTTGTGCTTTAAAAACATCTAGGCTTGTCTCTAACAACGCCTCTTTCTTGTGTTTCCTTTTCAGTTTCATTTTGCAAATTTTTGCTGAATCGTCTTTTTTATTTCTTGGGTTTCATTTTGGTTTCTTCATCTTATAATTTTCCTTTCTATCTCTAGCATTGTTTTACTTCTTGTCCTGTTGCTCTTTGTTGTGTTACACCCTTTCACTTTATTTACAATTCACGTCCTGCATTCACTTGTGATAGTTTTGTGTAAGACCTTGCTCGCTTATAGCATTTGACCCTTCTTCTTAGTTTATTCCTGTAAACGTTCAGTTTGTAGCTGTCAGCTTTCAATTTCTTCCTTTATCAAATCTTACATTTCTTCGTTATCTTTTTCATTTTGCCTTTGTCTTATTTTGACCCTAGCAAGGTGGTGAGCTGGCAGATGGTTAGTACAACGGAAAACTGCTTAGCGGGCGTTTCTTTCTGTACATGTCCTGAACTCAAATACCACCGAGGTTGGCCTTGCTTCTATCCTTCCATGGCTCATAAAATAAGTACCATTTGAGCACTGGGGTTGATGCAATCGACAATTTCCGATCCCATACAATTCCAGACTTGAACCTAGTTTATAAAGTATTATTCTTTTAGCTCTCACACTCTTTCGGTTTCTTGTTTCTTATCTCATCGTTTTGCTCAGCTTAGTTTGTTTCTGTGGGTTTTTTTCCTATTCCGTTATGAACATTAGCTTTTTGTGTTAATCTTCGCGAGACAACTTGCTCATTCATTTTACTTACAATCACCCGCTTCACATTAAAATGGCTGCATTGAGTACAGCTTATCTCTTATCTTCGTCGTACTCCTTACCTAGTTTTTATTCCCCGAGCGCGTCGCCGTCGCTTCTGATCCCAATCTTGCATTGTGTAATTACACTGAATGAGAAGTGTAAAGCGAGACATAGTCTGCATGACAGAAGAGCCGTGAGTTTCCTAGACAAAATTTCAAAACCCCACACCCACAAAGATTAAAAAATTGCAGAAATAAGACAACTCAGTTTTAAATACAAAATATTAAGGAAACAGAAATATCGTGGAATTAATAAACAGAAATTATTCCCGAAGAACGAAAGCTTCGAGATTTCAATACTGTTCCTACTTTATAAAGTATAATAAATGTTGTGCTGAAAGCGCTGTTTGATTGCTAGAGTCTATACTATACATGTATCCGAATGCATATGCTTATCCTTGTGTGTGCTGACAGCCACATTTTCTCATCTTACTGTTGTGTGTGTATGTGTTTTCGAGATAGAGAGAGAGGGTCCATGTATGTGTCTCTGTATCTCTGTATGCGTATCTTTCACTGAAAATGTAACTATCGACGAGACAGAGGAGTCAGCAGAAAGGAGATGACATCTATATAGACAATGAGTTCATTTATTCACTGCCAGGTGAAATTATTGTTGAAATCGCATGTACATATTTGAATAGTTCCAATCTAAAGAAATACAAATTCGTGACGTCGTACAATTTGCTCCAATTCCATGACAAAAGCAAATCCCATGAACAAAAAAAAATATTTAACACGTAACTTTGCGATTTATAAAACGCACATATAAATGCCATCGTGTAAGTGTGTGCATTGATTGAATGCATATTTACATATGTATATATATATATATATAT
>NC_068985.1:13476401-13478782 GCF_001194135.2 Octopus bimaculoides
ACACACACACATATACATATATACAGAGTTGCCCACCGCCATGGGTGCGCGTGCATATGGTTCTGCTAATTACAGCTTAATGGTAAAATTCAAAAGTCTTCGTTTTGGCGCGCTAATTCCAGGAATATATCTGCAGAAAATACTTACTGCGTCGTATATATTCAGTATGAGAACATGGGTAATGGGTAAAATATTATTATAAAATCTGGTAATAATCATATATTAATTAATATCGATTAATTATCAGGAGGCCAGCACATCTAAAGAATCAAAGAGATTCAGAATCTCAGGGGATTAAGGTACATTTTTAAAAAAATAACGTATTCTAATACCAGTAGTTGAATACCAACAATTATGTTTAATGTGACTGCATGTATATATATAAAAATATATATATACACATATATATATATATGTATATATATATGTGTGTGTGTGTATGTATGTATGTGTATATGTATATACATACACTTGTAGTCTGCATAAATTAATACGTGTGCACATCCATGTGTGAGCTGATTAATATGCGCACATATATATGTGACTGAAACATATATATGTGACATTCCCGACTACAACAGCAGAAATGTTGAGCAAATTTGAATAAGACGTGCACTCGATGAGTGAACTGATAATATGCATACATAGCGAAGCAGGCGTTATTTTCCATATAAAAAGGACATACTGACCTTTCTTTATTGGTTTGAAGTATAAAGAACTTGGAGAATAATGTATATAAGAAAAATGAAAACGGATATATTGAGAAAAAAAGGGAAGTAAACGAGGAGAATGAATTGCCTAAGATATAATACATCAATAAACCATGAATTTAAATTCAACAGGCACAAAAGAAAAGGGTAAAATTAAAAATTTGGGTATGAATTCTGTGACACGATAATTTATAACACGTCATTGAAATATAAGTTTAGATAGATAGATAGGTAGGTAGAAGGATATATGATAGATAGTGATAGATAGATACATGCATACATGCAGATATACATACAAATATACACTCATTCATATATAATGCATGCATGTATAGATACATGTATACATATATACGCACGTTCATATATAATACATGTATGTCTGTATGTACTTAGCGCACGTGTGAGTTTTTCCCTATTATGATTGTCTCTCTCTCACTTTCAGTTTCTTTCACTCCCCTCTCTTTCCTTATCTCTCTCTCTCTCTCTGCTTCTCTCACACTATCTCCCACTCTCTCTCTCTCTCACACACACACTCTCTCTCACTCATTCTGTCTGTCTGTCTGTCTGTCTGTCTGTCTTTCTCTCTCTATCTCTCTCTCTCTCTCTCTCTCTATCTCTCTCTCTCTCTCTCTCTCTCTCTCTCTCTCTCTCTTCAACTTGGAACTATGAGTTGGGTTGTATTCACACCTTGTACCTAAATGAGAAATATTTATCAGGATGATTTATGTACGTGTGTCCTTCTTTCTATCAGCCCTTTCATATTTTGTTCATTCCACACTTCGTTCTTTTGTTCCCCTTTTCTCACATTTCCTGGCCTTTTCTTCATGCTCACTTTCCCTCATCTTTCACTTCACTGTGTCACTTTCATTTTTTCTCGCTCCTCCTTAATCCTTCTATCCCTCTGCTTCTACCTCTCTCTCGTCTCTCCCCACGTGACCGGTGTTCGGCCAGACCTGACCTTTCTTTATTGGTTTGACTACCATCCGTAAAACATCTATATTCCTCCCTGTGCCTATCAAATCTTATGTCCCTACCGTACGGCTTTACTTCCACACACGCCAGCTTAATTATATTCGTCCTTAGTCGAAAGACACCTGCTATTATGTCCTGTTAATTGCATTTATATTTGTGTAACATTTCTCTGTGTTTTCCATCGTTGTTTTCGTATACATTCGCTGCTTTCTTCCAATGAATTTAATGCACTTAGCTTAGCTTTTCCTTGGGGTTGGCCAGATTGGACCAATCTTGAATATAACCAGCTGAAATTGCAAAGATAATCGGGAATTCGACTGAAGATAGAAAACTCCAAATGACCCGTCCTTCTTTTCTTTATATCATCTGTCGATGTTTTGTTGTCCCTTTTTTGCATCACATACTATTTGGATGCATTGCGTTCTTGTCCCAGTGTTGTATTTTATATGTGTGCGTGTGTGTGTGTCTGTGTGTGTGTGTGTGTGTATGTGTGCGCAGTGTATGTGTGTGTGTGTATTTGTATATATATATATATATATATATATATATATATATATACGTCATAAATATATAGGGATTAGCATTGAGTTGCTTCTCCAACATACTGAAAATTTAGAAATAGCAGTCAAAGAACTACTGATTCCAAACTAGTTTGTAGTTTGGAATCAGTAGTTCTTTAACTGCTATTTCTGAATC
>NC_068985.1:13479573-13483000 GCF_001194135.2 Octopus bimaculoides
TATATATATATATATATATATATATGCGTCCATGTGTGTCGGTGGACATATCTAGTATATAATATATATTCCTATAGGTAAGCATATATTATTGCATAAATGAATATATCTGTGCGTGTTCTCTTATTTTCTCTGATCCATTAGTCACTGTGAATGATGAAAGTTTCTGTATTTTTACTTGTAATTCATATTCAGTATCGTTACCATGAATATATCATCTCGAAATATTACTAACACATCGTATCTTCCGACATTAAGGAAGCCAAAAAAGAATTTAATCAAAGTAAGTAAAAGTAACCAAAAAAAATGAAACTACATTGATACAAGGATGCCGACAGACAGCGCAGCAACCACATGGGAAATATGTGAATGTGAAGCTTTTGGAAAAAGATATAAGTGTATGTCTATATATGTATGTATATATATATATGTGTGCGTATGTGTGTGTTTGTGTGTGCATGTATGTATATATACATATATGGAAGTATTCATGAATATAAAGATTCATATATACACTTATATATGTATATATATGTGTGTATGTGTGTGTGAGAGAGAGTGTGTGTTTGTGTGTCTGCATATACATAATATACATATATATGATTTATATATATATAGGTGCAACATATATTGATGAACACAAACGCACAAGCCCACACACGTGAAGAGTCACACATACAATACACAGGAAAGGGTGATAACAGGATAACTAGTATCATATTTGCGTCTATCAAAGGATTCCCCCTTTTTTTTTCACAAATTTGAAGCCTATGCAAGAATATAAGCAAAACGGTTAATTTAAGCACAAGAAAAAATTACTAGTGAAGCAGAAAACATGACTGGTTCTTTACGCAAAAGTCACATATTCATTTATGGTTTGCAAACCATTCGACGATCTTGCACAGTCCCCGTCTATCCAGTTTCACAGATAATACTTTGTGCGACCCAGGGCAATGAGAAAATTCTCTTGCCAAGATTATGTAGTGGATTTGAACACAGGATTTCGTAATTGCACCTGTGCCGTCGCAACACATTTCTACAGCTGAGTGAAGTTGAGTAGCATGAAATAAAGTGACTTACTCAAGCACGCAACGCACAGTCAACTCTTCCTCGTTATTGTGAACCCGACATTCAAACCACGGAGCCGATATCGTCATTTTTTTATGCCCACTGCATAAGCATTTCTCTAGATCAAATTGTTACAAGTATTTTAACAAAAATACAGTAAACGTTAGTGATAGGTGTACTGTATAATTCTGATATTAATGAATTATCGCCGTGCTTAATGGAATAATCCTTAACAGGGCTTTGTACATGAAATCCAAGTCATTTTGCCGTAGAGGGAGATTACATCGTGTTTGGTGCGAAATGATTTTAAAATATGCAACACGTATAAATGCGTTGCTTCTAAAAGATAGTAAAATGCAGACAACCTAATAAGCTCATCGTACAGTTCATTAATATTTTTTTTAATTATTGTTACTATAATTTTTAATTTCATTTTAATTCTTATTTCTTTACGTGTGTGCGGGGGGGTGCATGCATGTAGGTATCTGTTATGTCTCAATACTACACAGTGGCTGTGTGAGCTACGAAATCCTCGTCGCCACTGTTATGTCTCAGGCTACTACTATCTAGCACCTTCGGGTGATCTCTACTCAACCGCTACACAACTGCTACTCGACTGCTACTCGACTGCTACTCAACAGCTACTCGACTGCTACTCATCACTCCTACCACGGCCAGACTAATTCTATTTATTTGTCTTGGGAGGTCCTACTGGGAGCGTCGACACAACAGTATCTATGTTTGAATGTACTTATGTATGTAAATGTATATGTATATATGTATATATGTATATATGTACATACATGGACTGATAAAGTCTATCCCATATACAAGCCCTTCCGATATATTATATCTGCTTAGCAGAAACATTAAACATCTAAACAAAAGAGTAATCACTGCCGCTTTCATCCAACTCTCCTGTGTGTATGATCACAGTGTAGGAATGATACAGAATGAGGTGTATGTGCAGAAAGGCGGAGTGCCTCGATAAAGTTAGTTTGTATAAGATGCCTTGTAAAAAATAATCAAAATCCATCTCTAAATATTTACATATTACTGTTAGAAAGATATTAATTTAACACGAAACATTACTTTGCATTAGCTGGTGTTGTATATAATGGGACATTAAAAGCAAATTTCAGCGGGAGACATACTTTCTCGAAAAACAAATAAAATTGCAGCCTCCTGATGATATATGTGTAATGGCTATTAAATAGAAATTATGAAATGGCCTCTAAGTAGCGACAAGTGTATCAGAATTATTTCAGACAACTGGGACTGAATTCTTGGATTTATATACATCGAGTAAAAACGAAATATAAAATAGTTAGAAAAATATTTTATAAACATTGTTATATAAACATTTTGTAAGCATCACCTCATAAATTTTGTCACAAACAATTTATAAAGCGATTATAATTACGTTTACGTTGAAGAAAATAAAGTTTGTATTCTTCTACATTCTTGCATTTTCCTAATTGTTGTTATTAGATCTACGCTTTATTATTTTCATTATATATATATATATGTGTGTGTGTGTGTGTGTGTGTGTGTATGTGTGTGTGTGTATACAAATAATTTTAAATTTCATTTTCATCTTACATATTTATGTGCACATACATACATACACACACACAAACATATATATATATATATATATATATATATATATATATATATATATATATATACATACACATTGATAGAAAGAGAGAGAGATGTACCAAAGAATATATATATATATAAATATATGTGTGTGTGTTTATACATATACGTACATATGTGCGTGTGTATAAGTATATACATATGAATATACATGTGAATATATATATATATATATACATATACCCGTATGTCTACGTATGTATGTATATATATGTATATAGATAGATAGATAGATAGATAGATAGATAGATAGATAGATAGATAGATAGATAGATAGATAGATAGATAGTTGCATAGATAGGTAGATATAGATATAAACATATATATATAAATTTATATGTGTGTGAGTGTGTGTCTATACTGGTGTGTGTATTTTAATCTGCGCATTTATATATGTATGCGTATATGTATGTATATGCACTTTTTCTTTGCCCGATAGGTTTTCAATACACGCACACATTTATGTATTACTTTATATTATGTTATATCGCATAATATTGTTATGCTAAAGGTTATCCTATGGAAATACAAATCCATTAAACCAAGATACTTTGAAGTGTGTGTATGCCTGAGTGATAATGACAGCTAATTCTTCTGTCGTTCTATGTTGGTTGATGCTGTGTTCACTACAACATTATTCTAGATTATCTTATATAAACTCTGGCATCTCATGTATATATATATATATATATAT
>NC_068985.1:13484503-13489162 GCF_001194135.2 Octopus bimaculoides
CGTATATATGTATATGTATATGTGTGTGTGTGTGTGTGTGTGTGTGTGTGTGTGTGTGTGTCTGTGTTTGTCCCCCCAACATCGCTTGACAACCGATGCTGGTGTGTTTACGTCCCCGTAACTTAGTGGTTCGGCAAAAGGGCCCGATAGAATAAGTACTAGGCTTACAAAGAATAAGTCCCGGGATCGATTTGCTCGACTAAAGGCGGTGTTCCAGCATGGCCGCAGTCAAATGACTGAAACGAGTAAAAGAGTAAAAGAGTAACCAATATTATTGTGTTTAACCCATTGCCTGCCATGGGCCTCATTTGGGGATCTGCTAAAATCTGTCTCACTGCCGGTTGTTCGGTGTATTTAAAGTGAATTTGCTTATTGAAAGTGCATTTACAGAGGTGTGATTAACAATATTTAGTAAAGTTTCTCATTATTAGCTCTGGCAAATTCTAGACGCCATTTTATGTCATAAATCGCAATTTTTGAACTACAAATATAGTAACTGTTTTCAAAACTCTTTTTTATTTGCATTTCCCATCTATATCATTCATTGATATTTCATACACATTCGCATTTCATACTATAGTTTCAAAAAAACTAAAATATTTATTATTGCAATTGGATAGAAAAGGATAAATGTGCTTTTTTTTTCAGCGATCCCCATTTGGGACTTTTCGAAAAATTTATCATAATCTCCAAAATAATTCACATACGAAGAAAATTTAAATACTGGCCTTTTGACAAAATTTCAAACTATTATTGCTTATAATTAGGCGGCGAGCTGGCAGAAGCGTTAGCACGCCGGGCGAAATGATTAGCGGTATTTGTGTGTCTTTACGTTCTGAGTTCAAATTCCGCCGAGGTCGACTTTGCCTTTCATCCTTTCGGGGTTGATTAAATAAGTACCAGTTACGCACTGGGGGTCGGTGTAATCGACTTAATCCGTTTGTCTGTCCTTGTTTGTCCCCTCTGTGTGTAGCTCCTTGTGGGCAGTAAAGAAATAAGTATTTCATCTGTCTTTACGTTCTGAGTTCAAATTTCACCGAGGTCGACTTTGCCTTTTATCCTTTCCGGGTCGGTGAAATAAGTACCAGTTGCGTACTGGAGTCGATCTAATCGACTGGCCCCCTCCCCAAAAATTTCGAGCCTTGTGCCTAGAGTAGAAAAGAATATTGATTATAATAAGTATAATAGTTCTTATGAAAATTGAGGTAACTAGTAATAGGTAACTGTAACAGTTCTAATGATAATAAGTGTTCCTAATTTAGGCAGAATGGCTCAATCGTTACCACCGAACTCAATCCTTCATTGGATTTTTTTCCTTTGATTTTTGTATCGACACCAAAAGCACGAAAGGCAAAGATGATTTCGGTTTGACTTGAACTCAAATATTACAAGGCATTTTCTCCAATGCTCTAACTATTCTGCAAATCCACACGAGTGTTGATCAGCTTTAAAAACATTTATTTATAATAAAACAAAAAATAATCAGCAAACGTTGAAACGAGCATGTAGTTACATTAAAATATAAAGACACGGAAGACAAAATAATTTATAATGCAGTGATAACTGCTGTTTTAAATTTCATGTAGCAATTTTAAATGCATAAGTTGAGCTTCATCATACAAGTTATGTGCACCTTTCAATTCTTGTATGAAATATGTTTATACCGATACTTTTTAAAATTTTTACAATATATAATATCTTTAAAATTGAAAAAAAAGTCAACATTACTTTCTGTTGTTTGACTTTTATGTCTATTTTGATTTCGCAAACTTTTAGTTTTTGGGCGTAAATTAGCAGAGAATTTTTCAAATTTAAATCAGTCAGGCATGACTTCGTTTTATCGTTTATCAGTTTCATGGAAAAGATTGTTTCTTTATTTCTGTACGTAATACCGAAACAGTAGAAGGAACTATGAGCAAATTCTCGTTTCTCTAAAAAACGTTCTTAGGGAACTGATCGTTAAAAATTAATCATGTCTATAGCATTTCGAAGAGAAAGAGGCTCACCAAATTTCGATAATAAGTTTGTTTTCAAGTCACTAATTTCCTTTTGTATGTTAGCGACCATTTTTATGATGTTTTCTTCACTAAGTGAATATGGATTTATAAATGCAAGTATGTAACCTTGAAATCATTCTTGCATTGCTCTGATTTTATCAGGATATTTTCTAAAATTGACATTTTGTCATTATCCTCAGCACATTCATTCTATTCTTTTATGTGCGGAAATTGATTCCAATCCTCATTTTCAAGCTGTGAGATGATCAGTTTTAATTTCCTCTTTACTGAGCTAGGAAACAATTTATTCTCGCTGCGCATTTTCAGATTTACATCACCGAAATGGTTAGTTACATCAACTTAATATACTAAATCACATCAGCAATAAAAGGCTCTTTCTTCGAGCAAGTCATTTTTCTCTTCTAGGAAATTTTGAACAATATTATTCAGTTTTCAAACTCCACTCAGATCTTGTTCTCTAGAAACGCAATAGACCTCACAATGGCGGACAAGATTGCTATGTTCCAAGTCTAACATATCGCATTATTCTCTACATTCTCGTCGATTTAATGTTTTCGCTTTAGATTTATCCAACTGTTAATATAACATGCTGCAAGTTTAGATTCTTTTCACACAAGGACTGTTAATGCTTAATGCAGACATCATTTACAAGATAGTTATATAGAGAGTTTATAAGCGTTTTTACTGATCACCGTCGGAGTTACTTTAACGAAAATACTGGTGACTTTACTCTTAAAATTTTGTTGTAGATTTTCCAGGCACAAACTTTTCAAATACATATCTTGCTCATCTTTTCCATTGAAGCAACTCAATACTCACAAGTCCTTCAAAGACCTTGGAATTTTGATCAATTTCTCTGACACAAATTAGTAACTAAACTTTACATATGTGAGTGAATTCGTCCAAAATTACAAAAAAATTAAGAACGAGTATCGAAAAAGCTTTGAGTTACGTAAACAACGAAAGAGATCGTCAATGTTTCTCGTTAGTTTCGAAAGAACGAGTTCTACTATGTTTCTGTCAGTATTTTGAAGCAAAATATCTTACAAATATTCAGAAACAATGACTAAAAATTTCATTTCCATGAGAGAAAGGCTGTCGTCCGTTGGCCAATGCTAAAGCAACAGTATGCTATGTTTCTTCCATAGCCAACCACTCACAACTTCTTTCAACTAATGTATATTGACGGGATTTTTGTATAAATTTTGCCTTTTTCTCAATCATCTTTCCTTCTGTAATTGAGATACAAGAATTAGCTTCCGTTTTCCTACCGTTTTAGATTAATGTTGTATTTTGTAGGGCCAAGTCTTCTGTTATATGAGAAAATATTTTCACAAAAACACAACGATTTTGCCTATAGAGTCGCTGTCAATGCGAATTCACTTTCTTATTAATCATTGAATTCACGATTACATTCATCTTTTGGTTTTACTTTGCTTATTTCCTTTTGTGTTGTTAGTTAAAGAGAAAACAAGGATTAATTTTCAAAGAAGATATACAAACCTGCAAATACTCTCAAAGCACGAGTCTGTTAGTGAAGGGTATCAGCTATAAACTAACAAAAGGCCTGCAGTGTGTCGGCGCTCGCTGAAACCTCAAGAACGAATGGAAGTTGAAAAGTTACGGGTAGGTGTAAATGTGCTAGTTCTAATCTTCCAATGTTCCACTATTGGTGCGTGCGTCATAAGCTGGCCGTCTCTAGTTAATAAAGTAACTGGGGTTTCGACTATGATGGAGGTGATTTATTAGGAAAATGAGAAATATTTGGCATATTTTCTGTTATTTTGTTCAATACCAGCTGCATTAATCGTGGTTTCTGCAATCAGAGAAGACAGAGACCTTGGTTTTCTTGCTTTCTCCTCGTTCCATTTTTTTTTTGCATCAATTTTCTTCGAGTTTTCTTGTTCTCTCATAGTCCAGCGTACTAGTCTTTAAAATATATATAATGCATAAACAGGGCCTGAAAGATTACTTGGAGATACAGGGTTATTAGCACAGCTTGAAGAATTTGTCTTGCGATTCTTTCCTGCGACCTTGTAATCATATAGTAGTAGTACCGGAGCTGTGACCTTTCAAGGCGGAAAAATAGCGGTTCGACCTGGAGAGCTTCCCTGATCCCCGATCTACGCATCCTGTCGAGTGACTTTAGCAAGAGATCCTTTGGGACCATACACGTGAGTCTGGAATGGATTCTAAAATTGCAGGTCTGGCATAATAATTGTGCCAGTTCCAGCTTTCGAACCTCAAAAGAGAAATTGATTTAAAAAAAAACAACTTCTGTTCAGTTTTTCTGCTTATCGTCAAGAATGTTGGGTAATGGCCGAAAGAGAACCGCATATTTAAGTAATAAAAATTTGTTGTTGTTTTTTTTTGGGGGGGGGGGCGTGAAGTAGGTTGCTTTTGTTGCTGTTGCTTTTTATATTTTCTTAGAATGAAATAACTATATTACATTTTAAAACGATGATTAAAAAAGGAACCTTTAGGCAGTTAACTGACATCCTCTTTTGCCTGAAGAAACTTAGAAATTATAAATCAATTATTATAATGTCGAAATTTTGGGACGAGAATCTGATTGCGTTTATCAAAATTATTTGACAGCCAATATATCAGCAACGAATTTCAATCTGCTAAAATTGTCTTT
>NC_068985.1:13490617-13492134 GCF_001194135.2 Octopus bimaculoides
TGTGTGTGTGTGTGTGTGTGTGTGTGTGTGTGTGTGTGTGTGTGTGTTAGCATAGATAACCGGCGTTGCTCGGGATTAAAATGGCATAGTTTCTATATATATTACACTTATGTTGAAACGGGTGATACGAGAAAGCGCAACATTGATGACAAAACATTTGTGGAGTAAATGAAGTGGGATAATTCGACTAAGCGACACACCATGCGTCCGTTTGGAGTAACCCAGGCCCTAAACTGTCATGGAAAATTGAGGGTGGTGGTGGTATGTGATTTTTGAACGATTCGCAAAGCTGTCGCTGGATATATTCTCCTTTGTGGCAGTCGACGCTGCGTCAAACACGACCCATCGTCTGATGTTTTGACACCTCCTTCGGGTTTGTTGTCCTACATCACTCATAAAGTAAATTTGGAGGAACTGTGGTTGTTCATTTGTATGTTACAGGGAACCAATGAGGTGATGGACTTGCCCTTGAACTTTGAACATCGGCGTAAGTCCATGTTCAACTATCTTCTTAGATGCACCAAACGATATCATTTGAAATGCAGAGTTGTATTGTCTGATATTGTTCAGAACATCCTTTGACTGGATGGAAGCGCCTTCTAGAAGATCCATAAGAGGTTGAGCGGGAGCTGGTTGTGCTGGCAATCGTACCTTACCGCCTGAGCAGCACAAGCCTTTTGTTTCATTTGGAAATTTTAAAGCTTTGCAGAAACGACAATTTGAGTTTAGCACACCGATTTGGACAAAATTATCAATTTTATAAGAATGGGATGGATCGTATCTGAAAGCAGCTCCATGAGTTGTGAATAACGAATTTGTACGTAGTATGTTTCTGAGCGGTATTCTATTGGACCTCTGTTTAATAATTAAAATATTGTTTTAACGATCCTACCTCAAGTGCTGCAGCATGCATTTGCTGATCTTGGGAAAGCCTCATCTCCCTTCTGTATTAAGACTCAATCTGATGTGCTGCAGTATGCCTTGCTGATCTTGAGAAAGTCTCATCTCCTTTCTCTCTTGAGACTCTCGCCTTCTATTTTCTACAATCCTCCTTGCTTTATACTTGTTTCTGGAGAGATTACGTCTTTTCTTTCGTGGCATATTTCTTCAATATTGTAAACAAAAGATTATGAACATAGAAAAACTATACATTAATTGAAATATAATACAAAATAAGAGGATCTAAGTGATATCACATTATAATTAAAAGAGAAAGAATAAAAGTGAAACTATTATCTCACATTACAATATAGTTCTTTTCTTTCACTTTTGTCACGTAATGTGGGACCAGTGCCAATGTTGTATTGTTTTAATCCAAATGAAAAAAAATTACATGCTTGACAATCAAGGGGTCTGATACTATTACGCTGTAAAATTTTATTTGAATTGGTCGAGTCGTTTGAGAATGCATAGGTAGCAGACAGCCAGCCAGACAGACAGACAGACAGCGAGACAGACAAAGAATTTCATATATACATTCATATATATATATACATATATATATATATATATATATA
>NC_068985.1:13492642-13493783 GCF_001194135.2 Octopus bimaculoides
TATATATATATATATATATATATATAGGTAATAGTAATCGTTTCTTATTAGGAAACAAATTAGTTTTTTTATAGGGCTGCAAAGAGTATGTATGTATGCATGTATGTATGTATGTATGTATAAGAAATTAATTAGAAATTTCTTATATATATATATTACAACTCACCACGGGTATAATCGAAATTCCACCCTTCCTATTACTGTGTTTGTGTGTGTGTGTGTGTGTGTGTGTGTGTGTGTGTGATGACGATGTGGAGGGGAGGAGGATAATGATGTGGAGGAGAAGAATGACGACGATGATGATGATGACTATGACACCACGATGAAGAGGAGGAGAATGAGGAGGGGAGGAACAGGAGCAGGAGGAGGGTACAGAAGAAGGTGAAGATGACAACGACGATGATGAAGACGATGATAACAATAATGGGGATGGACGACGCTGGCGATAATAGCAGGAAATGTTTTTCATTGGTAGTGGAGACTCGTTGTCGTTACAGTGATGGCCACCAAGCTTCACAAACCATGATATCTAATACATAAACACTGTGGAGAAGTTAACACTTGTGTCTAAAACATTCCATCAAGCTTCTCTGACAAAATGAAATGCTTTCTTGTTTCCATAAAATTCAATTCGTTTATTCCAATCACATAAATGTACTGAAGGAAAAGAGAAAAACAAATACCGGAAATTACAAACATATAAGAGTTAATTTTGTTTGTTTGTTGGTTTGCTAGTGTTTGTCCTTTCGTTTGTTAGTTTGTCGGTTATTTGTATTTTCATTAAATGTTATTGGAATCTTTCGAAATGATTTCCCTTGATGAAAGCAGAATTCAAGACTAAAAAATAACGAATATCCAGATTTTCTTTTAATTATTCTTTATGTATTAATCTATTGTTTAATGTACATAAACATGAACACACACACACAATCACACACATACGCACACAAACACAAACACTAGCACATATACATGCACGCTTACACATGCGCGCACACACTAGCACACACACATACACACATAGTCACACAAACACACACACATACACATACACACATTTACGGATGATTACATATGCATACATATAAAAGTAACCACGCGTATTATACGTATATATATATATATATATATATATATATAT
>NC_068985.1:13494296-13501289 GCF_001194135.2 Octopus bimaculoides
TATATATATATATATATATATATATCCATTTCTTCCGTTCAACTAAATTTGCAATATTATCTTTCGCTTGTTTTCCTTTTTTTCTACCTAGCATTTTTTTTTCTTCTCTTCCTCATGTATTGAGTATTATTTTATCAGTATTTTTTTTTTCAATTCTCATTTACGCAAACATTATTTTTCTTGATGCATTATAAATCAGGTGCCTCTATTTCTACTTATGTATGCCTGTCTTGCCACTGAACGAAAATATGCCTGAATATGAAGGAAAATATATAGCTTTAAAAATACAAATGTTACTCGTTTTTTCGGTTTTGAGGCATTTCGGTAAAACAAATATTAAATGTATGTTTTTGCCTACATTTTTCTTCTATCTATATTTAAATAACTTTTTGAGTATTTCACCAATATATTTTCGCAATAAAAAGTCTGTTTTTTATTAAATTTATAAATATGAGGGGAATTCAAAAATATAGATATACTATACTCCTTTGAGACGAACACTCAAGCGTACACTAACCAAAGGGCTTTATATAGTATATATATGTATGTATAATATAGGTTTCCATAAGAAGTTATTCGTATTAAAACAGCATCCGGAACGTATAGTGATGTGCATAAAATTTGGTCAAGCTACAATTATATAAATAATGCCGTACGCGTGGCTGTGTGGTATGAATGATGCTTCCCAATAATGGCGTATGTGTGGCTATGTGGTAAGAAGCTGGCTTCCCAGTCACGTGTTTTGGGGTTTCCTGCTGCGGCGCAAAATCTTGGTTAAGTGTCTTCTACGATAGTCCCGTACCGACAAAACCATCCGAGCGGATTTAGTAACGAAAACTGAAATTAAGAACTCAAGTTTGTTTTTTATCAAACTTAGATATTTGTGAAATTTAAACTTCATTGAATTAAAGGTATATTTAGATACCGGGATAAAGCGAGATCGAAAATCGGAAAATTACAACAACGCGTGTGTTGTAACTCTGAACAAGTCTGTTGCTTTTACTCCTTCATATAAAACAAAATGTGTATTTATAAAATGGTTTTACAACAAAAGGATAATACTTTTCATGATTCGTGTTCTTGTGAATTACATTTCTTCAAGTTTGCAGCCAAACAAAAAAGAATTTAAATGGCCACAATAATCTGCTTTTCTGCCAAAACTGGATTGGACGCATATGTGTATATCACACAACGTAAACCTGTCAGTTAACAATAACGTATTTTGTGGCAGATAATATGCAAGGTCTACAATTGCAGACGTTGAGATCAAATGGGTTAACACAACCGAATGCATTAAAGAAATGAATAAATGCAATTGGTGTCTTTCCTTGTAGTATTTTTTTAAAACTCTTCTATGATTCCTCAAAGGGAAAGGATTTACAGTAATATTAATCTGTTTCTGTGGAAAAAGAATTGTTTCTGTCGCAGGATGACATCACTAACAAGGGAAGTTGGATTGGCAAGGTTGCTATAAAGTCGGAAAATTTGCCTTGCGGTAGCTGGGGAGAGTGGCTGACTGTATGACTGAGATCATGTCTGAGAGAGCCATCACGAACAGAAAATATTCCAGTACTGCTCCCGGACGGACTCCACTTAATATTGACGTCACCATTTTGAATGCTTGGGCTGATATTTCACTACCCAGGCATAACGCCGTTGTAGCTGAGTGAGGCAGCTCCTTCCTGGCCGGAAGCTATGCTGCGATTTAGAAAACAAGTTATTTTCTTCTAAGAACATGATCAACTTCCTTCTGACAACACGTTCCATGAATATGCTGACAAATGTGTCAGATCAGAGAGACAGACTTGTGTTAGGTGATATACATATTCATTTGTTATATACACCCATAAAGATACATATACATATGTATGTGTATGTATGTATACACATATATATATATATATATATATATATACATATACACACACATATATTTACATACATATTTTTACATATATTTATGCATATATATGTGTGGGTATATAAATGTGTAAATAACTATGTGTGTGCATGTATGCATCAATGTAAGTATGTATGTATACAGTAACTACATTTATAATTTTGGCCTTTGATATTCATAATTACATTTCCACAGTAAACTTAAGACTTGTTTATTTAATACTTTTTAATGCAGCCATATCAGATTATATCTAATTCGAGGTGACCTTCAGATATCGAATTGTTTATCGTTTTAGCATTTTGACGCTGTTTGAGGGAATTTTTTAATACTATTTTTAACACACACAATAACCCACAATAACCATGCAGTGGTGGTCATCTATTACCATATCATAGGTTCATCAGCGGCTTTTTGGGTAACCATGCACATTGATCCGATTAATTTATAAAATGATCAATGAAGTAGCTTTTATAATGTCGTTCAACTTGCTAGAAATAGCAATCAAATCACAGCCTGCCATCTAGAAATAACTTGCTTCATGATCACATTGTGGAGATGAGGTAAACTGGGAGCAAAGGGCAGTGACGTCAACAGTCGAGGGGGTTCACTGGGAAGGGAATAGGGAACGACCAAGTGGGGGAAGTAAGATCAGCGTGGTCCTCTTTTGGCCTTCAGACAGTCGTCGTGAATAAACGCGTATGGGAGAGAGGGTAAGACAGGACTTTAACAGTAGCTACTAGTGATCGGTGAGACGGCTAAGGCATGTCTTGAATTTAACACAGCTGGACAGCCGACGCTGAGAGGTAGGTGAACTGTATTTTGTTTCTCACATTGGAGTTACCTCACACGACACACTCTCAATCATTTAAAACAAAAATGGAACATATTAGATAACAAAGTACGCAATACCTCAAGGAAAAGATAATGATTTGAAAGCTACAGATAATAAATCTGTTTGATTAGAGGTGATTTAGAGCTAATAACAAGTCTCTTATAGATTATCTTCACGTACATGAATGATAATTTATGAAAGTGTATGACGATTCAAATTAGCTTGTGGGTAACGATGAGTATGCATTCATTATACTTATTATCTTAGGATAATATCAGAATAGTTAGCGACATCAAATTAGATGATTTGATTGTATTTATTCAAGAAAAGAGATTATGAGGGGCAAATGGAATATTTACTAGTTTGTTGAGAATGCGAACATTAGCGGTGATACTGCAATTAGATGGCTCTTAATTATCATCAAAACCTAACTGGGAACCCGTGGCGTTGCGTAGGTTGCAGCCGCTCTTTGTACGGTAGTAAACGTGGGAGATTGGTTCCCAACCATGTGGTCTTGCGTTCAATCCCCATTCCTAGGTATTTTCAAAAAATGTCTTCTTCTATCACTTCGAGCCAACCAAAACCTAATGAGTGGATTTGGTAAGCGCAAACTGAAGGCCGTTGTGTGTGTGTGTATGTGTGTGTATGTGTGTGTGTGTGTGTGTGTGTGTGTGTGTGTGTGTGTGTGTGTGTGTGTGTGTGTGTGTGTGTGTGTGTGTGCTAATTGCTTCGGCATTTGAAATGATCCCTCCACTCAGTTACTTTTTCATCTACAGACTCTGTATATAACACCGATGCTTCATTACGACCCGGGATTTGAACTCAGAACCTAAACAGAATTCACTAAATACAGTACAACAAATTGCTTTACATATCGGTGTTTCTGCCACCAGGCGGCGCATCAGGAGAGATGGGCGAGTACATAATGTAATACATATTATTAGCAAAGTTTTCAATGTTGTTTTATTTAAAACTTAATGACGAGTGAATGACGTATTCAGATAGGATAATTTAATAATATATTTTCTGATAGGAATCATAAACATAAACAGAAAACTATGATATAATTCCCATATCTCAATCGAACAATTATGAGTTACTTCTAAACGTGCACCAACTCAACTTTGAACCAATCTGGAGAGAAAGAGATTTAATAATACGAAACAACAGCAACAATAAAAATCAACAAACACAATACATTTAACAATACAACACAAAACATTTGAGAAAACAAAACAATTTTTATTGATTGGGTACAATACCGTATTAGGGGAAAAAGGGGTTTATGGCGAGGGGGTAATAAACAATGAACAAAATTGACGTTTTAAATAAATCATGTATCTTTCCTTTCCCTCTCTCTATCTCTCTTCTCTTCTCTCCCTCTGTCTTTCTCTCTCTCTCACTCACTCTACGCAGTCACACTTATATACAAACATACTTTTACACGAAAGCCAACATATGTTATGACGGATTTCAATTGTTATGTCAATCAATAAATGAAATTGATCATGATCGTTTAATTATACACTCGACTATATTTCGATCTAACAAAGGAAAAAGACAACAAGCATGGATAGCTCTAATTTGATTTGTAGCAAAATAAAGTTCGGGTGTCTAGTCTATTTGTTCCCTTATTGTTGTTATTATTTGTAAATACTGTTTTGGGGCTATTGTTCTCATATTTGTTATTGTTTTGTTATTACTGTCGTCGTCGACGTTGTTGTTGTTTCATTCCAAATCGGCCCGGATCGAACAGGCCAGTGCTCAAAATCAATGAAGAGTGACCAATTATCTTGGTTCTGTTATATGCTACACTGTAGTAAATGTTCTACATCGACGTTGTTGTTGTGTCCCTTGTAAATCGAGATCTAACCGGTTTACGATCAAAGGCCCTGTAATTCTGAGCCAACCCATCTTTTTCTAATGTTTAGGGAACCGTTAAATGCCAATCAAATACAGAGCTCGATGTAATTGACTAAATCTTCCACGCAGAATTGTTGGCCCTTTGCCTAAAATTATTGGCCCTTTGCCTAAGTATATAATTTTTTATCCTTTCGGAGCCAATAAGGAGCTAATCAAGAACTGGAGTCAGTCGTATCTACTAATCTGATCCTCTGAAAATTTCAAACTTGCACCTAACTTAGAAACCATTATTATTTACTATGGTTGAGGAGATAATCACTCCGAAATGCATGTATCCAACACTATAGTTAGGGGGCGCTCCAAGCTGATTCGGTGTATTTACACCTGTTTGTTTACAGCGAGAAATTTTTTATATCACAAAATGCAGTAAATGGCTTTTCTTGTGGATTCGAATATGCCTCAAGCATATTTGAACTGGTGGCAAATTTATATTATTACTTAAACACTAACGTAGGTTTCGACTGAAATTTTGCTCAGGCCATAAATAACTTAATAACACCAAACGGAGAAGACATCTAATCTTTTTAATATTGTAGTCAAGAGTAAAGAGTTATCGTCTGCAAAGACATATTTGAGTCTAGGTGGCTTTATCTGGAATTTATGGGAAGAATTCATCCAGGAACCGTTTGGGTTTTATGGGGTCTTTTTCTTTCTTTATGTGTCTTGGCATGATGTTGAAGAGAGCGGGGCTACTTGAGGTATAATAGTTTTTATAAGCGAAAGTCAAGAAACAAATCGTAAAAACTTCTATTTTTCTAAGCAAAACACAATCCAATTGATATATTTTAAAATTCTTTGTTTAATAAATGAAAAATGAATCTGTCAATGCAATTTGGAAGTTTTAAAAGACATGTAGCAATTTAAAATTATATTATTGTTAAAGATTTTGATATTATGATTTATCAATTAATTGTTTAAGTTATAAGAGGGCCACGCTGGAACATTGCTTTGAAAAAATTTATTCGAATAAATTGAACCCAGTGTTTATTATTTTTTTTAAGTGTGTTACTTATTCTATCGGTTTCTTTAGTCGAAACCACTAAATACAGAGGAGTAATCACGCCAACACCGGTTGTCAAGCAGTGCTGGGGTTAAACATGAACACAAAGATACACTCAGACACACACACACAACAACGCGCAGGTGTAGGGGCGCGCACACACGTACACACACACACATACACACACACAAAGAAAGAATATATACACACACATATGTATGTGTATGCATGTATCTCTTTTACTCTTTTACTTGTTTCAGTCAGTTGACTGCGGCCATGCTGGAGCACCACCTTTAGACGAGCAAATCGACCCCGGGACTTATTCGTTGTAAGCTTACTACTTATTCTATCGGTCTCTTTTGCCGAACCGTCAAGTCACGGGGATATAACACACCAGCATCGGTTGTTAAGCGATGTTGGGGGACAAACACAGACACACAAACATACACACACACACACACACACACACACATATATATATATATACATATATACATATATACGACGGGCTTCTTCCAGTTTCCATCTACCAAATCTACTCACAAGGCTTTGGTCGGCCCAAGGCTATATTTGATGACACTTGCCCAAGGTGCCACGCAGTGGGACTGAACCCGGAACCGTGCAGTTGGTAAGCAAGCTACTTACCACACAGCCACTCCTATGCCTACGTAAAGACGTTTGGGTTTTGTAATTTTTTTTTACAGTTTCATTTATTTATTTTAAAACTGAATAAATGTTACGAGAAGATAACTCTAACGATATTAGAATTTAGAATTTATGTTCATTACATTAAATGTTATGAAAAAATATTACAAGGACCAAAATTCTACTGTATATATCCTGGAATCATACTTTGCACAATAATTACAGCATGTGTTAGTTATATTCTTACATCAGCTTTTGTTCCTTTAAGATCCCTAAGTAAACATCACGAAACATTATGCAAGGACAAGTAAAATAAATAAGGTTAAAACGGAATGAATTAAGCACACTAGATCTTGCTTGCTTTTAACAAAGAGAATGGTTCCAACGTAAACGGGTTTGTGGAAGCGCATGCGCTAAACATTTTAAAATGACAGAAAACGTATGGTTGACATGCACATCTTAAAGTCGTGTGGACAAGTCAATTCATGTATGTATATATGATTTAGATATGTAAGTGCGTGTAGGTGTGCGAATAAATATACATACATACATACATACATACATATATATATGTATACACACACACACACACACACACACACACGTATATATATATATATATATATATATATATATATATATATATATTATACATATACATTATATATATATATATATGTATTATTATTATGC
>NC_068985.1:13501410-13502187 GCF_001194135.2 Octopus bimaculoides
CATTACACACACACACACACACACACACACATATATATATATATATATATATATATATATATATATATATATACAAACATACATATTATATGCGTGTGCGTATGTGTGCGCATGTGCGCGCGTGTATGTATATATGTATGTATATGTATGTTTGTCTACGTGTCGTATTTTAAAATGTTTCACCTTATCCACACGGAAACAATGCTCTTGTTCCTGGCCCATGTCTCTCCCCTGTCTCCTCTGCGCTCTCTGCATACATGTATGTGTATGCATGTGCATGAGTGTTTATGCATGTAAATATATGTGCGTTAAGTATTTATGTAGGTACGTATCTATGTATGTATATATGCAGTATTTCTCAGCGTATACGTGTGTGTGTATTTGCAAAATGTAAAATAGACAGCAGAGAGAATAAAATGTATATTGGCATGTATGAGAGAGAAACAATGTAAGCTTCGTAAAGACAAATTCTCCCTTCCCGCCGGGTAGAAGCGTTTGATTTCAACATGAAAATTCCCTACAGTTCCAATCAATGTATATTAAGCTCACAAAGACTAACAAGGGGTTAGAACTAACGATTTTATAATTTATCCATGCTTTTACAAAAGACTGTTAAGACTATTAGCTAATAAATGCCAAAATAACTCCCAGCCTGAATCGAAACACGAGCGGGAATAGTTTAGATGAAAATTGCTTTAAGAGTGTATGTGTGTCTGAAAGTGTAGATGGATATATCATACACGTACTTGTATGCGTATGCATATATATATATATATA
>NC_068985.1:13505221-13505821 GCF_001194135.2 Octopus bimaculoides
ATCCCCGTGTGTGAGTTGAACAAAGAATACGGCCAACACTTTTTCGCATTCTCGCCTTTTCCTATTTTTCGCTAATATTTGTTATTTGTATTCTATGTCGTCTTTCTGCTTCTCTTTCTATCACTTCTATCAACTATATACATGTGTACGTGACTCTTGGCAATTGTTGTCACTTAAAGGTAATTAGAATCGTATCAGAGAGTATTTACCGGAGTGCAGTAAGTCCCCGTTCAGTTTCGGTGTTAGGAACTACCACGTTCTTGTGAAACTTAATTACTCAACCACAATGAAATTCGACAGAACACCAAGCAAGTAATTCCGACTGCCTAAGCACTCTTTAATCCCAATGTGTAATAGAATCCAATTTCGTAAATCATCTTTAATTCATGTCGATAATGAAACAAAACATGCAGAGCATCTATATTGCAGGGGATGTCTGTGTTATTGACACTCAACGAATCTGTCATTCTGTCAGCGTATGCGTGTGTGCACATGTGAGTCTATGTTTATAAGTATATGTATGTGTGTGTCTTTGTGTTTCTATATATATATATATATATATATATATATATATATATATATATATATATATATATATAT
>NC_068985.1:13506057-13509102 GCF_001194135.2 Octopus bimaculoides
ATATATATATATATAATGTATGTATATATAATGTATGTATGTATGTGTATATATATATATATATATATATATATAGTATTTATACAGAGAGGTGAAAAAAATAAAGACCATTCAACACATGTCGTAGAGCTAATATAAATATACAGTTTGACACATAGAAGCATTGCTTGATGTACAAATACTAGAAATGCGCCTGATTTTTTCGGCCTAATTATTTCTGAGTAGTCAGCTATTAACGACTAGTGACTGAAAATCAGCCAACGAAGTGGCCTGTGGATGATAGTAAAGAACAAAATTTCAGTTTTCTTCTAAAAGAAAATAACACTCCGTGTTGGTATGTGCAATTTCTGTCCATGACGAATGCGACAGATGAGTAACCAAAATGAATATGGTGAGATCCTGTCGAGAATGATCCGGTTATACTTGGGTAAGAGATTTACCTGAACCTAGAGACTCTTCACAAAACGGCACAGGTGGCGCGCGGATTTTCCTGTTACTTGACCGGAAATAGTTCATCAGCTGAGTAAGTACTTATTACACGTCAGTGTCTATTAGTTCCGTGTAATTCTTTGCGATACCATCATGTGGAGTGGAAATATTATCTTCGTGATATATATATATACATATATATATATATATATACATCTGCGATGGACTGCTGTCCCGTCCAGGTGGGGAACACATACGCCATTGAAACCAGGAAACCGGGCCCATGAGCCTTGCTAAGCTTTAAAAGGGCGCATTTATTTTTTATTGTTATTATATATATATTACTTTAGCTCATAGCATTTCTTGATGAGAGAACAAAATTAATATTTTGCTTTGTTGTCACCAACGCGGTAGATGTAAGTACTTAGCCATTAATTGTAGGTGACTGTAAGCCAATTGTTATTAAGTTATAAGTAATTGTAACCCATAAGCTATTAATTTGTTCGTAGACATTACTGACAGTTTCGACTTCACTAGTATTTCTAAGTCCACAGATATTTCATTAATATTTCTAAACAAAGCGAGAAATTATTCCTACTCATCGCACTATATTTACATCTTATTTATATAGCACTATATTTACATCTCATTCAGTAATAATTACCAACCATCGAGTTATTAATTCAGCTGTGTGCTCCTTATTGGCCTAGTGAGTACGAGCCTCAAACATTAACCAATAGGAGGCACTGCTATCTAGAACCTGTGACGAACTTGACGTAAGCGTCCGAACGATTTGGTGTATTTCTATCGTATGTGAAACTTCAGGTGATGTATATCAACTTGCTATTACAAATTTGAAATATTCATAATTTCACACACAAAACAATATATGCACAACACACACTCACACATACATCTATAGGTACATATATATACTTATATACACATACATCCACATCCATACACACACACACACACACACACACACACACACACACATATATATATATATATATATATATATATATATATATATATATATATATATATATATATATATACAGATATAGTCCGCGTTGTACCACATATTGTCTTTATTTTATACACAAGTGCAAGCGACATTAATGCGAATATTATCTTTTACATGTAAAATACAACCTCCAGATGTATTTTTAGTGCTTTGCATATAGCTTAAATATATATTTGATTATTTGTGCGGGAGGGGGGGAATTAAAAGTTAGATGCTTAATTATTTTCAAATAGTGAATGTTCATTTATGTTCAAAACAAACAAAAATTACAAGAAACGGAAAATTACCCCAATTCAGACAGCAAATATACAATTTTGTATTTTCCATCAAATTAATATAAATCCCTACAAATTAAATGTTTCTTTGCGCAGTTTAAGCTGTTACGAAATGATTTCAAGAGACCAAAACTCACTTAAGTTGGAAACGATTTGTACAAAAACGTTCTCGCGCTACAACACCAAAATCAGGCTCGAAAACTTAAGTTCTTCACAGGCCTACTGATATTATCTCAGCTGGGTACCGTTATAAATACACGAAGAGTTTTTGAAAATATCTTATTCGGTTACAAGGAGAGATTTAGAACTTGAATTAAAGGCGGCAAGCTGGCGGAGTCGATAGTACGCCAGGCGAAATGCTTATTCCTCTGGTGTTTCGTCTGTCTTCATCTGAGTTCAAGTTCCCCCGAGGTTGACTTTATCTTTCATCCTTTCGGCGTTGATAAAATAAGTAGCAGCTATGCACTAGGGTTGATGTAATCCACTCATCCCCTCCCAAGGATTGCTGCCCTTGTGGCAAATTTTGAAACCATTATTATTATTATTAAAATGGCGGCGAGTTGGCAGAAGCGTTAGCACGCCGGGAGAAATGTTTAGCGATATTTCGTCTGCCTTTACGTTCGGCGTTCAAATTCCGCTGAGGTCGACTTTGCCTTTCATCTTTTCAGGATCGAGAAATTAAGTACCAGTTGAGTGCTAGGGCCGATCTAATCGACTGACCCCTTCCCCAAAAATTTCGGGCCTCGTGCCAAGAGTAGAAAAAGGAGAGTTTTAGAACATGGAATTTTTTTAAAGGCTTCAGAGCAAATAAGATTTCAACAGGCGAATATTCGTGTCAGTTCGTTAGTAATTTCGTCGAAATTATCTGGTCTGATGAAAATAACTACAAGGGCTTTATGTATTTTCGGTATTTGCTTGATAAAATAATTTGCATTTGAGAAAATTGATTCTGCAAGAATAACTGTTGCATGAAGGACAAATAGTGAAGAAGGCGTTAACATATTTAATTTAGTGATCCAAGGAATTAAAATTAATTAAATTTAAAACCGTAGGGATACGAAGACTCGTTATTTTAATCGCTATCTCTAATCAAGAAAAACACTAGACACAGACCCAGCATTGCAGGAAGTTAGTGTTATTTAAAAGTAGAATGCAGTGGAGACTGTGTCTAATCTTCGGCATGTCTTTCTATCTTTTGAGACCTCATCAGTGTCTCTGTGTGTATGTGTGTGCTAGTGTGTTTGTCTGTGTGTGTGTGTGTGTGTGTGTGTGTGTGTGTGTGTGTGTGTGTGTGTGTGTGTGTGTGTGTGT
>NC_068985.1:13509525-13516258 GCF_001194135.2 Octopus bimaculoides
TATATATATATATATATATATATATTGAACTTTACTATCTTACTTCTTACTCACTCCCTCTCTCTCTCCCTTTCTCTCTCTCTCTCTCTCTCACCTTTTCTCTCTCTCCCACTCCCTTTCTATCTTTCTACCACTCTCTCTCTTTCTTTCTCTCTCTGTCTCTCTCTCTATCTCACTCACCCTATGCTTTTACGCGTGTGAGAGAATATCTATGTGACACCCGGAATGTGACGAAGGCTGGCCCTTTTCAATTACAGGTACTACTCATTTTTGCCAGCTGAGTGGACTGGAGCAACGTGAAATAAAGTGTCTTGCTCAAGGACACAACGTGTCGCTGGGAATCGAACGCTCGACGATACGACCGAGAGCAGAATACCCCTAAGCACTTAGCCACGCGTCTTCAAACATGCACACAAGGCATGCGCACACATACACGCACACAAACAAACACATACCCACATATATATTTTTTTACTCTGTGTGTATATGTCTTTAAGTACAGTATATGAAACTATGCGTAATATGAGTGAATATATAATTATGTGCTTATATATGGGTGTATTTGCACATCATATGTGTATGGGTGTATACATACAAATATTCATCTATATATATATATGTGTGTCTGTGTATGTGTGTGCGTGTGTGTATTTATATATATATTTGTATGTATGTATGTATGTATGTATGTATATATATTTTTCTACTTTAGGCACAAGGACCGAAATTTTGGTGGAGGGGGCCAATCGATTAGATCGACACCAGTACGCAAGTGGTACTTAATTTATCGACCCCGAAAAGGCTAAGTCGACCACAGCGGAATTTGAACTCAGAACGAAAAGACAGACGAAATATCGCTAGCCATATCGCCCGGCCTGCTAACGTGTCTGCCAGCTGTGTATGTGCGTGCGTGTGTGTGTCACTGTGTGTGTGCCTGTCACCGTGTGTGTGTGTTTGTGTGTCACTGTGTTTGTGCGTGGCACTGTGTGCGTGCCGTAATGAGTTAGGCCAATTAAAATATCATTAGCATCTTCAGATTTCTGTAGAGATTCAGGATGCTAATTGCTTTTTTCCGCTTCTATTCACGCTGGAAACTGGAAGACTTTGGAAATATAATCCTTATTTCGTTAAAATATCTCTAGGATTCTGTTTCCGATAAATTTCCTCTTAAAATTTACATTCCGTAAGGTGGCAATCTTGCAGAGTATTAAATATTCGATACAATTCCAAACCTTTAACAAGTAGAATTTTTTTCTCCTTTTTCTTTTTGTCATTTTGTCAAATACTTTTAAGCAGTGCACAATCTAATTTTGCGGCATTTAATCGTGATCTTTTGCTCTTTGAGGTCAAATCCGATGCGGTCAGGTTTTTCTTTTCATTATTGCAGGGGGCGTTAAAATGAAATACTAAGCAAATACTGAGTTGATTAAATCGATTCGGCCCCTACACTAACGTGATAAAATAGTGACATTCCGATCATATAAAACTTTATAGTAATAGTTTTATCATTTAGGCGGTGAGCTGGCAAATTTTTAGCATGCTTAGCGGTATTTCGCTTAGCGGTACTTCGCTTAGCAGTACTTCGCTTAGCAGTACTTCGCTTAGCGGTATTTCGCTTAGCAGTACTTCGACCGTCCTTACGTTTTGAGTTCAAAACCGTTCTACATGCACTAATGCAGTGTCCGTTCATTGCTGACTTGTGGAGCTTCGTTGAACAGCTATTGTCACGTGTAAGACGGATCCGGCTATCGTCCGAGTCCATCGTGAAGATTGCCCCGCCTCCTTCCTTTTGTCCGAATAGGAAAGGCAGTTTTTCTCTGTCTGACGGCTATGACGAAAGAGGTTGTATGGTGAACGTGAGTGAAAGGTTGAAGACGGATACCTTCCTTTTTGATCAAAGCCACATTGACTTTTTCAGGTTCCACCTGAAAAGAAAGGTGAGACTGGAGAGGGAGGTACTGCCAACCAGTAAGTTTGTTGAAAGGTGGGTGAATGTAGCAAGGATAGCCCGTTTGAATGGACCTACTCTAAGTGTGCGCCTGTGAGCCGGATGGAGTGAGGAGGAGAGGGGTGCCTACCTGAGGTACCTTGGTGTTAGGGTCCCAAAGTGAATGAGGTTACATTGGTCACTTCTCGGGGGATCTCCCCACTATTGGGGAATTATATGTTGTTATGTTTTGCTGTTTACACGTTTAACCACAATGTCCCTCGTCTGTGTATCGTTCTCTATGTTTTGTGTTCAGCACTGGTGGTCAATAAACAAAGAATTATTATTATTATTATTATTATTATTATTATTATTATTATCATCATCATTATTATTATTGTCATTATGGCGGTGAGCTGGCAGAATAGTTAGCACGCTAGATGAAATGCTTAGCGTTTTTCGCCCGTCGTTACGTTCTGATTTCAAATTCTGCCGAGGTTTTCTTTGCCTTTCATCTTTTCAGGGGTCGATAAATTAAGTACCAGTGACACACTGGGGTCGATGTAATCAACTTATCGCCCTGCCCCAAATTTCAGGCCTTGTGACTTTAGTAAAAAGGATTATTGATACTATTAATGTGCCAATTTGTTTCTTGTAAGTACCTGTGTCATGATTAAGAGAAAGAAATTCCAAAATTTTAAACCAGATCTTTTGTAATTTCTGGAAGAGATTTGAAACCACCACCTATATTACAACTTCTCATCGCCCATGCCTGCTGGGCCACCGAATCACTAACGTCATTAATGAGAAAATTAAGGTACTTAAATGTGATGGGTGTGTTGAGCACGGGCGAGAGGAAGTAAGAGGGAAAGTGTGTAGACAGTTAGAACAATACCATAGGGGTTCAGGTGCTCTGTTCGGTGCTCAAACGATTCTGCCAATTCGCCACTGCTTGGGTTGACTATCAGAGTCTAGTACGCATCTGTGTAATATAAATTATTTTCAAAGGCGGTGAGCTGGCAGAAACGTTAGCACGCCGGGCGAAATGTTTAGCGGTATTTCGTCTCTCTTTACGTTCTGAGTTCAAATTCCGCCGAGGTCGACTTTGCCTTTCATCCTTTCAGGGTCGATAAATTAAGTACCAGTTGCGTACTGGGGTCGATCTAATCGACTGGCCCCTTCCCTAAAAATTTCGGGCCTTGTGCCGAGAGTAGAAAAGAATTGTTAACACACCGGGCAAATTGCTTAGCACCTTTTCTTCCGGCTTTACGTTGACTTTGCCTTTCAGGGTCTATGAAATAAGTGCCAGTTGATTTATATAATCCACTAGTCCCCTTCTTTCAAAATATCAGGCCTACATTAAAAACAATAGTTACAAGATTTATATTCGATGTTAACAGACTTTCGAACCTGCTATGTAAGTAGTCACCGTTTCATTTGCTGTCTATAACTTTAGCGATCTTCAATCTAAAATTGATCATATTCACCAGAATGCATATATACGTTACATTTATGCTTTCATACAGCTTAATAATTTCTCCTGTAGGCTGAAACAGATAATAATCGTTCTGTGACATGTTTATAATTCGGCGAGTGATTATCACTATTTTAATCATAAATTTAAACCTACAATTTATACACGCTATTTTACGTCAGATTTAAATGAGCTATTAACAGCTAATTCACGAATCTGCTATGTGATAATCGACCTACGCATAGCAAAGAGATAAAAAATGGTAACTCAATGTATTTAATGACTTACACCTAAGAATTTATAACCAACAAATATAGGAGTGGAATAAATTGATTTTTTAAATAAAATTCACATAATCTCCTCCCACCTAAACTTTACATCGAAATAAAGTATAATAAATTTAACGTTCCCCTGATTAAATTCACTCGATCGTTTTAATACAGATATCTGACTTTATTTTTATGCAACCACAGACGTAGACACACACACACATGCACTAACAGACCAGTCACAAATCTTTAGTTGCCATGTAATAACAGACATGAATCACGATTGTTATGATTGCCATTAACTGAACATTGTACGCACACAAACAATTTTAACAACTTTATTGTTGCTTTTCATTCGTACACAGAACCATCTCACTTTGAATTCACCCTTTGCTTCACTTTTAAGTTTTCCTATCTTTTTTTCCATAGAACTACACTTATAGTCGCATCCATCAACACCTAGACAGCTCCTCCTACATATAAATCAGTCTAATATAGGCACAAGGCCAGCAATTTTAAAACGTGGGGACAAGGAGGGAGCAAGTCGCCCCCGGTTCTCGACTGGTATTTATTTTATTTTTGCTGTTGTCTAGATTTTTACCTCTTTTTATTTTTATCTCTTCTTTCTTTACTTACAACCTTTTCTATCAACACAATACATTGAAACCCGTTTTTAGTTTGTCTTTCTTTCACCGTCTTTATTTCAGGTATAATATTTGGGATCTTTACCCTTTGAACGACACATCGAGAAATTAATTTTTTGTAACTAAGCACATTCAAACTTCGGACATCCAATATTTGTCCTTCCAAGACCTCTATCGACCTGTTTTCAACATGACTCTCAAATAGCTATTTCCACCATTTTTACCAATTTTTTTTTTTTTTTTCTGTTTTGGCTTTTAACGCAAGAACATCAACAGCCATAGACGCCACGCAGAACATGAAGGCATTTACATATCTCAATAGTTTATCCGGTCATTTTGCTGCTTTACTGAGTTTTCCAATTTCGATTTCTCTCGATTTCTCGTTCTAATTTGTGTTTCATTTAAACTTTAGTCATCTTCTCGGTAATATACATTCTCTTCAAGAAGTAAAACTTGATTTCACTCTCCTTGCTATTTTTTTCTGATGAGTCATTGATCTTTATTATTATCATTATTATTATTGTTGTTATTGCATTTTGCCCGCCGCTATGGTCTGAGTTCAAATTCTGGTGGGGTCGGCTTTGCCTTTCATCCTTTTGAGACCGATGAATTAAGTACCAGTGAAACACTGGGATCGATGTAATCGACTACTCTCCTCCCCACAAATATGATACCTTGTACCGCCAGTAGAAAAAATTATTATTATTATTACCTCCGCCTTCGCTAAGGCGTGTTTGTTTGTCCGTGGACAAGATATCTCAAGAACCGCTGGATGGATTCGGATGGAACTTTCAAGGATGTTTAGCCTCGTGACTGGCAAGGACTCATGAAACTATGCACTCGATTCGATCCCAGACAAGGATTTTGGATTACTTTTCCTGTTTTGGGGGGGTTTTTTACTTAATTTTCGAGAGGGGTCGGGTTCATTTTTTATATTTTCGTTTGTAAGAGCAGTCTAGTTTATTCCAGATATTATCATTTTTTAAATCATCTCTGGCTAATCGTTCAGAGGAGGTTGATGTTGCCTTGGCGGAGGTTTGAGCTCTCTGAGTGCTTGTGATATTATTATTATTATTATTATTATTATTATTATTATTATTATTATTATTATTATTATTATTATTATTATTATTATTATTCGAAAAGAATAAAAAGTTTTGAATGGTACAACAATGCACTATAATACAAAAAATGGACTATATACCTGTTGTAATTTGGTTATCTATAGTCCGATGATATTTCGGAATACAATTCCTTCTTCAGATATTCTTTGATGGAAAACCGTTTATTGCAGCGACTCCATCTAAGAATATCTGAAGAAGGAATTATATTCCGAAATATCATAGGACTATGGATAACTAAATTACAACAGGTATATAGCCTCTACGTTTTGGTTCATATGCATTTTTATCATGTCCAATGTTCCAATTATGTTTTTACCTTCATGCTCCACATTTTGAATACGTTACCTTCATGCCCCACATTTTGAATACAAAATTATTATTATTTATTGTCTTTGCACAGCCTCTAACGCTGAAGATGTACTATGGTGTCAGCTGTTCACTACCAGTGAACTAAGGTAACACCCATATTTTTCGAGCACCATCCTGAGTATTCGAGCGGTTCCAAACAGTACTGTTTTCTGCAAGTGATCCACTCTTACTGCAGCCCCAATTTGTTCCATGTACTTCTCAAAATTTTTACTCATTGTTCCCAGGACTCAGACAATTATTGGTACTACTACTACCTTTTTCAGCGATCGCAACTGCTTAACCTCCCAAGCTACCCTGTTATATCGATCGACTTTTCTTTCTTCCCTATCGCATACCTTGTTGTCAGCTGGGCATGCTATGTCTATGATCCAGCATCGTTTGCTTTCTCTCTCAATTATTATTATTATTATTATTATTATTATTATTATTAATACAGCAATTGTTCCAACCTATTCTTTACGTTATGGCAGCAAACTCACGCCAAGCTCAACTTTGCAATTGGCCTTTCCAATCTCGCTCAAAGGAAGTATCAATCCAGTGCCCGAGTCAACCTAATGGAATCGACCACTCCCTTCAACTTTGTGGCTTTGTGCATGTGGAAGCAAATTTAATCATCATCGTCGTTGTCGTCATCGTCGTCGCAATCATCATTATAAAACATCACCATCATTATCATCATTATCAACCTCACTGTCAATATTTAGCAGTGACACTTCTACAGTTTCGTTATTGCTGGCGTGGTATATTTATTTCATCATTTCGAAGTCTTCATAATGGCTAATATTTTGACGAATTACTTGCTCTTTCTTTACTGCAGACCACAAATCAGTCATGATCAGTGACTAAAAGCAAATTCTAGTTTATCTACTAAATAAAGAAATATCAGTCTTTATATGGTATATATATATATATATATATATATATAT
>NC_068985.1:13516571-13521029 GCF_001194135.2 Octopus bimaculoides
TATATATATATATATATATAGAGAGAGAGAGAGAGAGAGAGAGAGAGAGAGAGATAGATAGATAGATAGATAGATACATAATAGTTACATAGATACATACACACATACATACATACATACATAGATGCATGCATACATACATACATACATACATACATACATACATACATACATACATACATATATTTAATGGATGTATATATGAGTGCGAGTGAATGTATATGCATGCTTGTATATGAGTGCGTATTTGTATGTATGTACGCATATACGTATGTACGCATGTATGTATGTATGTATATACGCATGTATGTATGTATGTATGTATGTACGCATGTACGTATGTAAATATGTATGTATGTATATACGTACGTTTATGAGCACCATAATCATTTAAGTAAAATATCTGCAATATCCTTCCCTGTCATCATTGTAAATAGTTTCCCCAGGAAATATTGATATAATTATCCTTGGAAATAGTCATGCTAGAATTTAATATACGTTTCCATTCTTTCATTTTGACACAAGAAGACGTTTGACCCGTTTTTAATTTGTTCTTTCCGTGTTGTTTCTCGCTTTGTTTGCAATTGCAAGCATGCTAGCAAAGTAACAGCATCGCATAAAAAGCTGGTGATAGATTTCCCTGACGAGAATCGGACTAATGTTTGTAATGTTACGGAAACATATGTCCATCAGTAACAAACTCATTTACTTGTTGCAAAACGGAATTAGAACAAGCTTTTTTCATGGCTATATTAAAAACATCGCAGGCCTATACAAGATATCTGCCAACAGCGTATTTCTGAGTACTGACTACTTCAAAAGTTTTCTCTTTTACTTGACAATATTGCAACAGTTTACTTATAATTTCTTATTAGTTTTGGTGCTAATGTTATTATGGTTTTTTATCTATTATTTTTCTAAGAATTTTCTCCTTTATTTTTGTATTGCTGTAATGGTGATGTTGTAGCTGTTAAATGTCATAACATCGGCCAAGACATTCTCATCTTATAACAGTTTCCAATATTATTTTTAATTATTTCGTAATAGCAAAGACAAACCTAAAAGTAATCATGAGCGTTGGAATTATATAAAGGGCATTAAACATATATCACGTCTTCTCTTCCAACTTATGCGAAAGAAAATTAGATAATTTTATTTTATTATTCTTTTACTGCTTTCAGTCCTTAGACTACGCATGGCCTTGCAGAATTTTAGTTTCCATATTTAGGCACAGGCAAGGCTGTGTAGTAAGAAGTTTGCTTTCCAGCCACATGGTTCCAGGTTCAGTCCCATTGCGTGGCACTTTGGGCAAGTGTCTTCACAAGATTTTGGTCAGCTTCGAGTTGACCAGAGTCCTGTGAGGGAATTCCATAGACGGAAACTGAAAGAAGCCCATTGAATATATATGTATGTGTATGCGTATCTTTGTGTCTGTTTCTCCCCCACCACTGCTTGACAACCAGTGTTTGGGTTTTTACGTCCCTGTAACTTAGCGGTTCAGCAAAAGCGATCTATAGAATAAGTACTATGCTAAAAAAAAATAATTACTGGGATAGATTGATTCAACTAAAATTCTTCAAGGCGGTGCCCCAGCTTGGTCGCAGTCTAATGACTGAAACAAAAAATAAAGATTAAGATACTTATTCTGATTCTTATTTCAGATACTATGTATCTCGGACTACAATAACCAATGTGTCCTTCATTACTAAGACAGTTCAGTAAATTTGAGGCAGATTTGGCTGTTGTTTCTCACATTTCGAGTGAACGCACACATAGTGTGATTCGGGTTACATCACACATAATTTTGAATCAAGGAGCCTTCGATTAGTTCTTGCTTCTAACTTACTGTCCCATTTATCCACGCCAACACAACAATACGCTAATGTTGCCATTCTAACTGGAAAGCAACGCCAAATGTTAAACAATATAATTATTTCTTTTACTATTGTTGGCTTGTTGAGAAAATCTTTCTGATCTTCATAACATCTCTAAAATATCGTTTATCAGTCAAGTACAACAGAAACGTGAACTATTTGTAACACTAAGTTCAAGCTTTAGTTTTGATTATTATTTTCTCGACGTTGAGGCCGTACTATTCTCGAAGACACTTCAATTTGACTCCAAACTTTCAAGTCAGAGGCAAACATAAAAGCAAGAACTCGGAGCTTTCCCATATTTTACCAATGCGTTTTGTTAGTCGTTTAATAATGTATAGATCTAGTCGATGATTCTGTTAGAGCCTACATTTTATTTTAATTTTACAGCGCAGAAATATGGTAAGTTCAGCAAATATAACCGTCCGTTGGGGATTATAATTGCCTTATAAAAAGTGTGACCTTTCTCCTGAAGGACGTACAGTAAATTTCGGGGATTTATTTTGTAAAAGAAATAGCATCATCAACGCCGGTAAATTCAGTATGTGTTGAGGCCATTTCACTTTCCTTAGGCCATTAATACTTTAGTAAAATGCACAAGAGTCTCGTAACCTGTTTTTGATTTCACAATAAATCTCTAACATTTTCTCGTAAATGTAAAAAAATCAATGTCTCTATATATTCCAAAACAACAGAGTTACAGAAACTGGAGAGTGGGATAATGTCGGTCGTCAACTGAAAGAATTATATCTTTTGCTTGTTTCAGCCATTAAACTGTGACCATGCTGGGGCACTGCCTTGATTAAACTGCAGTTTTCTTAAAAAGCTTAGAGTTGAATTATATCGAACAGGCTGCCAGCCGACGACTATTCACAGACGCGCTCCCGCTACCGTAAGATGTGCAAGCAAAAATATGTATGAGATTGTTAAGTTTATGTAGAGTGGAAACGATAACATGGGGTTGCAATTCGAGACGATACGTACTAACGGAATAGCTAGCCATGTGTAATCGGGTGTAAAATTTGTTTCAATTTTGGCAAAAAATCAGCAACTGAGGAAGGAGTAGCCGATTACGTCGACCCTGGTACTTGATTTAATCGACTCCGAAAGGATGAAAGGCAAAGTTGACCTCGGTAGTATTTGAACTCAGAACATAAATAGCCGGAAGAAATGCTGCTAAACATTTTTCTCGGCACGTTGGCGATTCTGCCAGCTCACCGTCTCAATTGGGGGCAATGCCTACATGGTAGGATGTGTGTATGAACGGATGGGCGTGAGGGGGAGTGTAGGTAGCCACAAATAATTGTTGTTGGCACTCCGTCGCTTACGACGTCGAGGGTTCCAGTTGATCCGATCAACGGAACAGCCTGCTCGTGAAATTAACGTGCAAGTGGCTGAGCACTCCACAGACACGTGTAGTTCTCGGGGATATTCAGCGTGACACAGTGTGACAATGCTGACCCTTTAAATTACAGGCACAACAGAAATAGGAAGTAAGAGTGAGAGAAAGTTGTGGTGGAAGAGTACAGCAGGGTTCACCACCATCCCCTGCCGGAGCCTCGAGGAGCTTTAGGTGTTTTCGCTCAATAAACACTCACAACGCCCGGTCTGGGAATCGAAACCGCGATCCTATGACCGCGAGTCCGCTGCTCTAACCACTGGGCCATTGCGCCTCCACAGCCACAAATAATAGTTTGGATGTAAACAAGGCATCATATATGCGGAAGCTGAGGATGCTCTGTATTGTTCATGAGTAGAAGTTCATCAGTGCGTGCCTCGACTTATCAATATGCTATAGATACCTAGCTGTTTTCACAGCATCCTTCTAGAAGCGGGACATCCTTCTGGTGTAAAACCAGCGGTTTCACGTGGTCGTCTCTCTTTGGCCTACTACTAGGTACTAATTATAGAGAGTAGGAGAGTACTACTCGTGTTGTACAATTATTTATCACTATTATCCAATGATGTACAGATGTCTCTTTACGGCGACATTTGTCATTCCATCTATTGAAAGTCCCAAACTAGCCTAACCATCGTTGTCATGTACGGAAACTTAAACTCTGTACGCTATTTATTTACATTATTTACATTTGACGGATATTTGTCCTCATCGAAAAATACCTTAGGAATGAGAACCCAGGTTCGAAATTTCCCCAGGACACCTGATGAAGCCGAAACGTTGTGTTAATAAGAAACAAGATGTGTTAACAACAAACAAATATCCGTCAAATATAAGTAATGTAAATAATGTAAATAATTACTCGTCTCTTAAATATAGACTGTATTCAATTCCATAGATAGAACGAACATATCTTGCCCTTTCTTTGCTGAAGTGTTCATCTTGAATCCATACAGCAAAGATTTATATTTCACAGATTTATATTTCACCCATAATATAGACCGAAGCGTAGAAATAATAAATAAGAATACAAAACTTGTAAACTGAACTTCGAAGTCACTGTCAACTTATAACTGGAAAATATATGTGCTCATATATACATAGATTCATGCACACACACACACACACACACACACACATACATACATACATTCATATATATATATATATATATATATATATATA
>NC_068985.1:13521561-13523079 GCF_001194135.2 Octopus bimaculoides
TATATATATATATATATATATATATTACATTGGACGAATATGTGTGTTCATTTTGTTTGTTGTTACCACAAAGTTGTGGCTGATTTACTCTCCAGCCTTTATCAGGTGTCCTGGTGGAATTTTTGAGTGGGCGATATGTTTCGCCTTTGTATAACCTACCACAGCTACATGGGATGGAGTACACACAGTCTTTGGTCATATTCTCTTCTATTGTTGGTTTTACTCGAAGGAGGTATTTGCGAAGTGTCGTACTACTCTTGAATACTGTCCTGATGTCATATGGAGTGCATATCCTTTGCATCTTTTCCGAGAGACCTTTCACATAGGGTAGACAGACTATGGTCAGTTTATGGGTTTCATCCTCTCTTTTCTTCCTAATTGGAGTGGATAGTATGTTTTTGGGGTAGTTGTTGCTTAACAGATTGTTATTTAGCTTAATCATTTCTTTGTGGTGTGTATCAGGATCGCTACTTATATTCTTTACTCGATGTTTTAGGCACTGAGCAATCCCTCTTTTTGCACTGTATGGATGGTGGGAATTGAAGTTGAGGCATCGTCCAGTGAATTTTCGCTTGCGATATATGGGTGTCCAGAATCCATGTCCAGTACCTTGAATAAACAATAATAATAATAATAATAATAATAATAATAATAATAATAATAATAATATCAGCAAAAATACCTTAGGAATAAGAACCCAGAATTCAACCAAAACGTTATGGTAACAACAAACAAGATGAAGACACATATCCGTAAATAATGTAAATAATGTACAGAATTCTTCATCAATATATATACATATCTATATACACACACATGCATACGTATGTACGTATACATGCATGTTGTATATATAAATATATAGAGATTTACTCTTAACTATATACAGATATTTTTTAACTAAACTAGGTGTGACGTTAAATTTTCTTCCTATTCATACATACAAATGTATACACCGATTATTATAGAATTATATACGCGTATATCCATGCGAACCGTACCTAAACGTTCGACCATTCTTCCTTATATCTTATTTTTCCATTTTCTTATCTTTAGACACAAATATTTTTCGAAACATTATTGATTACTAATGTTCCAGAGAAATGGTTTAATTCTTGTGGGAAATATCTACCACAGTTCTTATGTGATTATTTCATTTACGAACACACACACACACACACACACACACACTCACATACACACACATGTATGTATATATAGTGAGAGAGAGATACATACATACACACATACATATATACATACATAGATACATACATAGATACAGATAGATACACAGATAGATAGACAGACAGACAGACAGACAGACAGACAGACAGACAGACAGACAGACAGACAGGTAGGTAGGTAGGTAGGTAGGTAGGTGGATAGATAGATAGATAGATAGATAGATAGATAGATAGATAGATAGATAGATAGATAACACATACTCACATATATTGAAAGGAAGAAGATAAAAATATAAGCATGTATGTCTGTATGTGTATATAATATATATAT
>NC_068985.1:13523264-13525347 GCF_001194135.2 Octopus bimaculoides
TATATATATATATATATATATATATATATATATATATATATATATGTTTGTGTGTGTATGTGTGTGTGTGTGTCTAGATATACATACATATACATATGCATGCAGATGTATGCATATATGTATGTCTTTATGTATAATTTGCTTATCATCCTCCATTCATTGTCTATTCTTTCCTATTTACTTCCCACATGTTCATTGTCGACTTACTTTTCCCATTTACTTTAATTCTTAACTCTGTCCCAATATTCTCCCCCATTTATGGGGAGACTGCCGTGTATACAGTTAGAACTTTTAGAAAGAGTCATACATATGGTCTTGTGGTAATTCTCCACCTCACATCCCTTTCTGCTGGGGGTTCATATCCCAGTCTTGTCAGTGTAATTTATCAATCCTCTCTTCTATGTAATGTTAATAGTCGTGAAGAATAAGGCGGTGAGCTGGCAGAAACGTTAGCACGCCGGGCGAAATGCTTAGCGATATTTCGTCTGTCTTTACGTTCTGAGTTCAAATTCCGCTGAGATCGACTTTGCCTATCATCCTTCCGGGTTCAATAAATTCAGTACCATTTGCGTACTGGGATCGATCTAATCGACTTAATCCGTTTGTCTGTCCTTGTTTATCCACTCTGTCTGTAGCCCCTTGTGGGCAGTAAAGAAATAAGAATACACTTGGTGTGACAAAAAAGACATGTATATGCAGTGCATGCAAACCATACAAATTTTGTATAGGAAGAATAGACGTCGTCACGACAGAACAAATAGAAAAGGCGTTAAAGCAGATTTGGGAAGATATAATATACCTGACTAGAGGTTCAGCATTTGGAACAGTAGAAGTGAGGTTTCGTAATGCAGCAGCAGCAAGTAAACATGCAGCGTCGACAATTCGGAGCGAAGAAGTGGTGCTGTTGCCCACGTATAGGGGCATGAGAGCAACAAGGGTCACGGTGGAAGGAATCCCATCGGAGATTGATGTGACTTGGGTGGCAGATGCAGTCCTCTTTGGTAATGAGGACAACATAGTAGTGCTCCAGGCCAAGAAAAAAGAGTGCGTCAACTGGAGAGGTCAATCACTGGAGATGATAGTTCAAGGTTCAAAAGAAACGATGGAAAAGATTACAGAAACCATAATTATGGAAGAAACAGTTATGACTGTCAGGGTGGAAGGAAGAGTTCTACGTTGCTTTAAATTTGGCCTGAAGGGACACATAAGAGCAGAAGGTACATCAAAGCCAAGAAAAAAGTGACCAGAAAATGCGGAAGAGAAGATAGAAGAGAGCTGTAGAAAGGAAGTAACCGAAAAAGAAAAGGAAGTAGCGGAAACAGGAAAAAATAAATGGGAAAATGTAACTGGAAAAAAACGAAAAAAGGCAAGTGAGATAAACTGTAACCCACATTCCACACCCATCCCACCCACACCCTTTCAGACCCATCCACGCCCATCCGACACAAAAACAAGAAGCAAGCACATACAAAGAAACCCAAAACCCCTCCCCCAAGTCAAAAAAGAGAAGGAAAAGTGTAGGATTTATATGTTGCTTAGCGACGAACTGTTAAGGGAAACGGCGGAATGGGACATAAAGTGTATTGGAACTGCGGGGTATGATAACGTGGAGGAACATCACTTGTGTGTAATACCAGATAAGAAGCAAGAGGAAAAAATATAAGAGTATATGGTTGGATTTTGTTTTTGGGAGGTGGACTACAGCTGGAGCTCATTCCCAGGATTTACTACGTACGATGGGTGGTTAGAGGAAACAGGTATCGATGTGTTAGAAGGTTCAGGATTTAAAAGGTAGAAAATGAGGCCACTCGTAAGTGGGGCGAGTGGTTCCATTTCCATTTTATCATTTTCATGTCTTCATACGTTATAACATTCATTTCTATTTTTTATATATGTTTTATGTACCACATGTTTTGTATTGTCACCCCTATGTTAGCCCGCATGGGTAATAAAGAAACAGGTATTTCGTCTGCCGTTACGTTCTCAGTTCAAATTCCGCCGAGAGATCGACTTTGCCTTTCATCCTTTCGGCGTTGATAAAGTAAGTACCAGTTGCATACTGTGGTCGATCTAATCGACTGGC
>NC_068985.1:13525357-13526390 GCF_001194135.2 Octopus bimaculoides
TAGCGGTATTTCGTCTGCCGCTACGTTCTGAGTTCAAATTCCCCCGAGGTCGACTTTGCCTTTCATCATTTCGGGGTTGATAAATTAAGTACCAGTTGCGTATTTCGGACCTTGTGCCTAGAGTAGAAGAGAATATTCTTTCTAATTTTGGCACAAGGCCTACAATTTTGAGGGACGGTGTGAATCAAATGCATCTACCCCTGCGTTCGACTGATACTTATTTAACTGAGAATAAAATATAATATTGACGACGACAGAAGTTGAACTCAGAACATAAAACAAGAAAACACACCATAAAGCATTTTGTTAGGAACGCTAGCGATTTTGCCAGCTCGCCATCTTAACAACAAACGCCATTGCTACTAATACTAATAGTTACTACAGCATACAGTCGCTCTGTAGTATGGGAACAAAACAGATGAGGATTTGCTTTCCCAATAGAGAGATTAATATAAATGGAAATGGCGATTTTTTCTTTATTCTCTTTATCTTCTATTGGTTTTTTTTACTTTTGTTTGTTTGTTTTGTTTTGTTTTTTTTGGTTTTTTTTAGTTGTCTCCTCCTCTTACGAAAAGCATAACGGTTTCACAATATAACGGGAAGAAGCAAAGGAAATGTGTTACTTTGGAAAAGAAAAACCAAACTGTTTGAACGAATGCGTAATCTTACGGATGCTTATATACAAATAAGAGGAAAATGCATTCTTATATCAATACGTATCTATATATATTTACGTATTTGTATATCTATTTGTGTTATATGTATGTTTATATTTATGTATGTATATTCTTTTTTATTATTCTTTTATTTGCTTCAGCTATTTGACTGCAGCCATGCTGGAGCACTACCTTTTAGTCGAATAAATTGACCCCAGGACTTACCCTTGTAAGCCTAGTAGCTATTCGATCGGTCTCTTTTGCCGGACTGCTAGATTACGGGGACGTAAGCAAACCAGCATCTGTTGTCAAGCGATGGTGGGGGACAAACACAGCCACACATACATATATAGATACACAGACACACACACACACAC
>NC_068985.1:13526400-13528362 GCF_001194135.2 Octopus bimaculoides
CTCGCAGTGGGACTGAACCCGGAACCATATGGTTGGTAAGTAAGCTACTTACCACACAGCCACTCCTGCGCCCGTACATACATACATACATACATATGTTTATGCAGTTATCACATTCTACCCACAGGTATCACATTCGGTTAAAATGTCTTACAATTAAGTCGGCTCTTATGTATTTCCCTGAAGAGAAGATTAGATCTTTATCAACATCACTTATTCCTTTGGAAGGAACCATTTGTAATCTTCGAAACGTATGTCGTAAATAAAAGAACTCACTTAACATATGCGTATTACTCCATTTATTCAATTTTATATTTACTCAAATACCCCAAACTAACGGGGAGTTTCTACCTCGTAAACAGGAGTTACACTACAGTCATTTTGTGATCTTTGCTACTCTGGTATCTATTAACCAATTTGTTTTGTCGGAGTTAATTTTTAACTAAGAGAAAATAAATACATATAATCAAATATACATATATATATATATATGTATATACATACATATATATACACATATATATGCGTGTATATATATATTCACATATATATATGGTGTGTGTATGTGAACGCATGTGTGTGTGTGTATATATATATATATATAAATTTATACATTTTAAATACAAATATATATACTATATATTGTATGTGCACACACGTATACACACATAGAGACGTGCACGCACACACGCATACACACACACATATGTATATATATTTACATATCAATATTTACGTATATAGTTGATTCTATTCCACTTTACTTAAAGTACTTTGGGTGCAGAGCATTTCCTCCGCCTTCGTCAGATGTTAGGAGACAGAATACAGGGAATGTGTGTGCATGTTCGTTTATGTACGTGTGGTACGATAGCTGTGCGTGTGAGCTAATTACTGCATAAACTATATATATATATTGCTTGCATGTTCTCTCGAGATCAATGTAATAGTAAATATACCACGGCACCCGACATGGAGTTGATATGGAATGAGTTTGCCAATGTGAAGAAAAACTTACGGTGAACGAAATTTCGATGTGAGTGGTGTGTCGGCGAAGGAAGAATTTGTATGCGCTCTGGCTGTATTACAGAAAAAAGAGTAAATTATTGAAAGAGAAAACCCTGTAACTACCTCACAAAGGAAATAAAGAAAAAGGGAAAAGGGTGGAATTCAGCAACAGAAGATGAGGGTAAGGAGATTAATGGGTTGTACACCCCAGACCAAATGGCGTGTTCAAATTATAGGACTTATGTAATGTGAAGAGAACATTCACTGACAAAAGGAACAAATGAATTTTGATCCTTTCCTTGTAACCTCTGTATAATGTATGCAACGCAACTTGAAGAAAGAATATTCTTAGAGATCGAAATATAAGAAGTTACACTAGCATTGACAGGTATAGACATCGATAATATGAAACAATATTACCAAAACATCTGTAAACTATAAAGCATAACAGACCAGGCATAATGATCACAAACAGGAAAATAAAAATGTGTAAAGTATTAGAAATCAGTTGACCAACAGACGTTAAAATGATATTAAACATAAAAGGAAAAGAAATCTACTAGAAAAATCTGCTGTTATTACATCCGCGCATTAAATTTAAATTTATAACTGTGGTTAATGGGGCGCTTCGTATGCAACTAAGTGCAACAACACGAATTCTGTGAGACTGAGCTACGCAAAAATAAAATGGCGTGACTAATCATATGACATCAGTTACAGTAGAATGGCGAAAATAGGTAAAACATTTTAAATCCTGAGCGTGGGAGGCATTTCCATGTATATATGTATTGTCATGCATTCGTATGTATATACATCCATATATACGTCAAAATATAATGATTCAGACAGGCATTGATTATACTTTTATATATATATATATATATATATATATAATAATAATAATAATAATAATAATAATAATAATAATAATAATAATAGGGATAAAAATTTTATTTT
>NC_068985.1:13528603-13537785 GCF_001194135.2 Octopus bimaculoides
ATATATATATATATATATATATATATAAACAATTGCAGCGTGGAAGGTATTTATAAGCCGTTTAAAAACACACAAAAACCGTTAGATTCACTTCAAAATTTTAATTTAATTTGCCAAAATATTTTCGTCGTTTTGCTACTTCGACCTGTTCACTGACAAAATTCGGTGCTGCATAAATATAATTAAGATTCAGTTGAATTAGTTACTGCAATGAAGCACCTTGCTTGGTCGATCTAATTTTCACACCGAAACAATATGAGGTGGATATCGAACTCTGTGCAGAATTGTTTGCATTTGATATTCGTGCAGCGTATGCAGATAACACAACCCAACTTAGTGAAGTGATCCACACTTTTTTGTTCAGACATGTATTTTATATAATAATACAAAAACCCTTTATATAAAATTTCCGAAGTGCAGATTCCAGGCTAGGTGAATAAAATATAAATGAGCAACGAAGATAAATGTACAGGCATCAATTCATTAGGACATGGGGCTTCATGGAAGTAACAATTAAGCGAGTTCCATTACACAGGTGAGATTGGTCAAGATGCCTAAGCAACATAATGGGAACACCAGGATTTAGTGTCAAGTTATGCGCTGGCATCTCAGTCGGCTTAAGTGTGTTCAGAAATTCAACAGGGTATTGAACAACCTGATCTTGATCGACTGTTGTTAATTGATCGAAAAGTCATTTCTGATGTATCTGTTAACTTTTGAAGAAGTTCATGATTGAGTTTATCAACCATTTAATTAGTTGGAGTAAATATAACTCTTTTATATAGCCAGTGTACATCAGTGTAATTGACAGATAAATTAGGAAATACTTTATCCATAAGATCCCTAGAAAAAAGTATCATTTTGAGCGCATGTAATTTCATGTAGCTGAAGTCTTGTGTTGAACGTTAATATCCCATTACCAACCTTAAGAAGCTCGTATGATCACCTTGTAGAAGTACTCTGATGTTGCTTGTAAGATGAAGTTTTTCCCATGTCTCCAAAGTTAGGATTTTTTGAAGCATGCATTGATCTCATCAGTTTTCTTATCCTTTTGGGATATCTAGCCACGTTTGACGAAAATCTCCTGCAAGAAGAACTGTTACTCTTCCCATGAGCATGCTATTGTTTTTTACACAAAAAATATCAAATACATTTAATAGAAAAAATGTACATATGTTAACATATAAAAAGGTACGACTTACACAGAATAGAAATGATATCAAGATTAAATCTTCTTTCTGTTAACACTTTTCAAATGTAAAATTCTTCCCTGAAGACGGAGGCTGGTATTATCCGATGATGGGTCAATTTATAATTATTATTTTGGACCACCAAGCCCTCAGAAACACTCACAGGACTCATAAAACCCTTATTCAACTCTTTTAGTTCCTGGTCCCATTTTTATTCTGTTTAAGTCGGACATTTTAATATGTTGACCTATGTACAATTTTTCTTTTAAATGTATTTAATGAGTTGTATATCGACTTGCGTGTGGAGGCGCGTGGCTTAGTGGTTAGGGTGGCAGCACTATGATCGTAAGATTGTGGTTTCGATTCCTGGACCGGACGATGCGTTGTTTTCTTGAGCAAAACACTTCATTTCACGTTGCTCCAGTCCACTCAGCTGGCAAAAATGACTAATGCTGCGATGGACTGGCGTCCCGTCTAGATGGGGAACACATACGCCATTGAAACTGGGACACCGGGCCCATGAGCCTGGCTAGGCTTTAAAAGGGCGCATTTATTTTATTTATTTATATCGACTTGCGTAACTTGCTTATCCTTACATTTACTTATATATATATATATATATATATATATATACACAGACTCATAGGAGTATGTCATGTATGTATATGAATGCATGCAGACATAGTCACAAGTTCCTGAAGCAACAAAAGAAGAGTTTTGTAACATTGTTAGTGATCAGCTTGAATCCTGCGGAGACGAACTTAAATCCATATATTCGAGATACATTCATAGAAGTGTTCGTATGTGTTCATACACTCAGACACACACACGCACACACATTCATATATGTATACGTACACACCCACCCATATCAATGTACATGCATGCATATGTGTGTGCGTGTGTATATATATATATATATAATGCAATTACTATCGGTTATGATAAATTGCTAATTAAAAATTAAGGAAATTGCTATATTATCCCGTTAAAAGTTAACGGTATAATTCCCTTTAGAAAATGTGGAATAAAATATTTCTGATATAACAAAAATATTCAGGTTCTAAAACGAGTTATACATTTGTGTATTTTATTGCTGTCTCCTAACAAGTAATTAAGAAAAAACATTAACATAATCTACTAATATTACGATTATTATTACGTTTTTACGATTATCATTACTAGTATTAGAAAGAAATCATTACTATTGTTATTATTAATAATGTAATTGTTGATTTAGGTTTTATTATTCTTCAGTTAAAAACATTACACATCCATAAAACTAGAAATCATTATTATGTTGGGTCTTTCTGCTGTTGATGCTGTTGACGTTGCTGTTTCCATATTTATTTTGATATGTGATCTCGTCCTCAATTACGGCATTTGCGAAAATTCAATATCGCTTCTTTATTCACAAAAGACATTAATAGAAATTAAACAGATATAAATGAGCGTGTCACTTATGTTATTAATGAATCTCTGTTTTAATTGTTATTCTCTTGATGAAGCTATTACAGCCAGGTAAGTGTTTGAATATTACACAAAGCCTGCTATTGTAAATATAAATATATGCAAAGCGGTTAGATACAGCTTTGTTAGAAAGAGCAAAAGATTGGCAGAATCGGTAGAGCCTCACATAATTTCTTCTGGCTCGTAATGATCTTAGTTCAAGTCTCACCGGGGTCGAATTTGCTTATCAATCCTCCTGGGTCGGTAATGTAAAGTACCGTCCAGCACTGGAGCCGCTGGCAACGACTATCTTCCATGTCTCAAAATTACTGGCCTGGTGCCTGAATTGGAAACAGTTATATATAAATGGTACTGCACCTGTAGAAGCGCTGAGCCACTGGAAAAATTCTTTGTGTATTTCTTCCGACTCGTTACGTTCTCAGTTTAAATCCCACCGAGGTCAACCTTGCCTTTCCTCCCATCGAGGGGTCGATAAAATGAAATGTCAGTCAAGTACCGGGGTCGACGATTTCGACTGACCTCCTTATTTCAAAAATTCTGGCTGTATGACTAAATCAGAAAGCAATATTTAAGGCACCGAGCTGACAGAATTGATACTACGCCAGATAAAATGCTTAGCGGCGAGCTGGCAGAAACGTTAGCACACCGGGCGAAATGCTTAGCGGTATTTCATCTGCCACTGCGTTCTGAGTTCAAATTCCGCCGAGGTCGACTTTGCCTTTCATCCTTTCGGGGTCGATAAATTAAGTACCAGTTACGCACTGGGGTCGATATAATCGACTTAATCCGTTTGTCTGTCCTTGTTTGTCCCCTCTGTGTGTAGCCCCTTGTGGGCAGTAAAGAAATAGGCATTTCGTCCCTCCTTTCGTTGTGAGTTCAAATTCTACCGGAGTCGACTCTGCCTTTCAGCCTTTCGGATTCGATAAATTAAGAGCCTGTTGAACGCTGGGATCAATGTAATGGACTAATCCCCTCCCCCAAATTTCAGTCCTTGTGTGGAAAGTATTATTATTATTGGTGGTAATGGTGTTGTTGTCGTTAATGTTTACAAGTGAAAGACGTCTATTGTGTGGAAAGTATTATTATTATTGTTGTTGGTGATGTTGTTGTTAATGTTTGCAACTCAAAGACGTTTATTTGAAGCTCGTGTAGTATGAAATTCTTTTTTCTTGTTATACAATTTTGTTGTTAAACCAACTAGGATATTCTGAGACGAGAAGGTTTCTTGCTGTTTCTGTCCTTTCAGAGAGAATTTTCACAGTTTAAAGAACAGATGTACATATTTAATGAAAAACAATATGGTTTCTCAAATCGAGGGAGATGAGTCATGAAAGAGACATTCTGGAAATAGTTTCCCAAAACTACGTGCTTTAGTTAACGGAGAATGCATAAATAACAATAACAATGACAACAACGAAAACTACAAAAGCATGTATGAAATTAAGCGTGAAAGCAACACTACTGAACTGGCACCGCTCATAGCGCTACGAACACTAGCCAGAACAGCAACATCAGTGTGACAAACAACACACCTGTCTGATGACTACGAAGAAGATTGAATGGGCTGAGGGCCGACACATTCTCTCTGCCGAAGCACTCAACGACTATTTCAGGATTCACCAAAAAAGGAAACAAAAGGTGGTGAAGTAAATGCTGCTTTCCAACAAATTCGTTGAAATGCAGGTGAGAGAGGTGAGCTTGGTCCAAGTGAACAGGTTTACAGTGGGCATGCGCTTTAGATTAAAGAATGACTGAATAGTAAAGGTGCTTGTCTAAGTGGTCCAGGTGAACTGCTTTTTGTGGAGTTTCAACGGGTGGCCCTCGGAAATCTCTCCCTATTGGGGAATTACCATCTTTTTTCTTTTTTTTTTTTTTACACCAGCGTCTTTTTTACTTTGCATGTATGCCCTTGCGACTAATAAAGAATTTATTATTATTATTATTATTATCTCTTTATCACAGGTTTTGTTGGAGCTCCTGGAGTTTTGCATGCGTAGCGGGTTGTCTACCTGCAGCTTATGGTACCATGCTATTCGGTTTTTTTTTTCAGCTATTTAATACTTTCCTGATTATTCTGGCCGTGGAAAGGAGGCAAACCTTTAGTAACATTTCTACTGGATTCTCTATTCCAATTTCCTTTATATTCCCCTTGGTGCCTTCTGATACTGTTTCCAAAGACCCAACAATAATTGGCACTATCATCACCTTCTTCATTTTCTATAGCCAGGCTATTTCGTACTTAAGAGATTTTTATCTATCTTTTCGCCTTCTTTCTTGACTAATCATGGGTCAAAGGGGCATGCAATATCAACTATATAGTATATGTGGTGCACCTTGTCCTCCACCGCTAGGTCCGATCTATTATGCTCTAGCACCTGGTCTGTTTGCATTGGAAAATCCCAAAGGATTTTGCTAGTCTCAGACTCTGCCACTCTCTGCGGTTTGTGCTCATTCTACGTCTTGCCTCTCTCTAGTCCCCACTTTTCGCACAGTTTCCAATGTAGCACTTTCGCTACCTGGTCGTGTCGCCACACCTTGTAATGGTTTGGGGCAAGTCTAGGTTATTCGTTCGTGATATGGGCAATGGTTTCATCCACTCTATTGTAGATGCGACACAGCGGAGACATTTGTTCAGTCCTAAGGTTGACCCTCCATTTCATGATCAAAGCTTGGTCTTGCGCTGCCCGTACAGTACTCTCGGTCTCTTTTTTTTTATTTTTAGGGTTCCTTTCATCAGCCAATCCTTCCTATTTTTTTCCAGCAACTTCTGTTGTGGCTGCATGGAATTGATTGTGTAGTCCCTTCTTATGTAATTCTTCTTCATGTCCTTTTTGTACTTCCTCCTTTGTTTTCCCATTTTTCTCTGCTCTCAATACTTCTTTGTTCCTAACTGTCACTAGCAAAGTTTCCTTACTTTGGGCTAGGTATCTCATTAAGATTTCCAGTTCGATACGTACACAGTCTTCCACACTTATCAGTCCCCTTCTTCCATTTGTGGGGTCTCTTTTGTGTCTGTCAATGTTGAGTGAAAAGGCCTAATGCAAATGCATCAAATAATGGTGTTAATTGGGTTGGAACCAAAGGAGTGGCTGTGTGGTAAGTAGCTTGCTTACCAGCCACATGGTTCCGGGTTCAGTCCCACTGCGTGCCACCTTGGGCAAGCGTCTTCTACTATAGATTCGGGCCGACCAAAGCTTTGTGAGTAGATTTGGTAGACAGAAACGGAAAAGAAGCCCGTCGTATATATGAATCTGTATATATATATGTGAGTGTTTGTGTGTCTGTGTTTGTCTCCCCAACATCGCTTGACAACCGATGCTGGTGTGTTTACGTCCCCGTAACTTAACGGTTCGGCAAAAGAGACCGATATAATAAGTACTAGGCTTACAAAGAATAAGTCCTGGGGTCGATTTGCTCGACTAAAGGCGGTGCTCTAGTATGGCCGCAGTCAAATGACTGAAACAAGTAAAAGAGTAAAAGAAAAAGAGTGAGAGTACGTAACATCGCGCAGGCGTACATTTGCCATAGTGTGGCTTTTTTTAACTTTGGGACAGTAGCAACTATAAAAGACACCACAGCTGCTAAATGTGACATATTCTACATTTCAAGATATATTTGAGCAGATAAATTTTCTGAACAAACGGCTACGAGATAAAGATACAAAGCTTTTAATTTATTAACATGTGCTTTTCTTTGGGAACTTAATTTATCCTAGATGAATGTTGGGAGTAACGATTCAATGCATTTTCCAACTCTTTCCAAAATTGAGGAGAAGCTACAAGAAGATAATAATAATAGAGGAATTAGGTTCAAAGATCTCCTAGAAATCAGCATACCAAATTGGGCTCTTCGGGGTACAATATTTTTTGTACAAGAAGGAAATTGCCATGAAATTACTATTGGCAGGAAGTAAAATTATATTTCAATACCTGTCTTACTTCTAATTGAGTCAGATTTCAGTAGAGTGTCTTTCCGACTTTCAAAAGCTAACAATCATTTAGAAATTGTAACTAGAGATGATTTTCGTTTGTCTTTTACAAATATGGACTCAGATATTGAGATACTTGCAAAACTGAATCAGGAACAAAGATCTCGCTGAATAAATACAGTAATTTGATATATATTTTTTTCATTTTGCTAAAAGATTTTATTTTGTACTCAAATAGTAATCATTTTTTAGAAGTTATTAATTGTTTTTGTTTTTCTGTTATCAATAGAAGTTGTTTGTTATGCGTGTTATATCTCAAAAAGAATGTGTGATTATAAATTGATTTTCATTTCGTTTTGTTTTGTTTTTGTTTTGTTTTTACTGTTTTTTTAACCAGCAAAATATTTTTGCTCTCGTGAAATAGAATAATTGAGAATAAATGTGTAATTAATAAACAGATATTTTTATGGAGTCTACTGCGTTAATGGTACAAAACAAATCACCTTTGAAAAAAAGTTTATGTTTATTTGTTATTGAAATTTTGTTCTTTTTCATTAAAAATTATCAATTTTTAAATATTCATAGAAATAATTTTCATAATAAAAAAAATTTTAATATTGACACATTTAGTTATTAATTGGTAAATTTTACATTTTTTTTTTAAGTGTTTAAATTTTTTCAAAAAGTAACCTATTTCTACTATCAACTCTTTTAATAAAACTGAGGTGTTTCTTTTCACTAACACTAGTGGGTGTACAGACAAGTAAAAATCCAAAGGAAGACCACGAGCTAAAAGATGGTTTGGAACCACTGACCGATCTCAAAACCCAGCTCTTTCCTCCATTGACAGAAGGTACTTACGCCATTCCATGAGTGAGATCGATCCAACTTCACCTGCTCACAGAAAAATAAAGCTAGATGTACAACCATTTTTGCTTATCATTGCACCCTTACAATTGAATGCTAAAATAATAAACCTCGCATAACATTTCAAATTAGCCAAACACGTCTTAATAATTATCTAATTATTCACGAAGACATACACACGTTCAATATTGAGGTGCTTTTATGGTGCAATGGTTATAAAATATATGATGGCCACGTTTAAAACAAAATTTTATAAACGACTTAATTTCATAAAATAATTTCAGTAAATTACTTTATTCTATTTCATGATTTAAAGTTTGTACTTTTAGAATATTTACATTCTATCATTTATGATAACCGTTTTATTTATTTTATGATGTATGTAGTTGTCGTTTTCATTCCATAAGATACCACAAGGAAAACAGTAATGCTGTAAGACTAGTCGTGATTATCACAACAATGCTATGGGCAATGTATTAATATTGACGTACTTCCTTTACTGTCTTAAGGAGGTAGAGAAATAATTTCCATGCAACTGTTTTCAAAAGTCAAATTTTATACCATTATATGTTGTATATATAATCCTTTATATGTCATTAGATATTGTAAATATAATTCATGTTTGGAGAAGGGTCTAATCGATTACATTGATTCCTGCAATGACCAACTAGTACTTATTTTATTGATTCCGAAAAGGTGAAAGGCAAAGTCGGCCACGGCGGTATTTGAACTAATAATGCAAAGACGGACAAAATGCCGCTAAGCATTTTGTTCAGCTTGCTAAAGAGTCTGCCAGTTCATCCCCTTTATGACGTATATATAATCCTTTCTACTATAGGCACAAGGCCTGAAATTTATGGGGAGGGGGCTAGTCGGCCCCAGTACTTGACTGGTACTTATTTTATCGACCCCGAAAGAATGAAGAGCAAAGGAACATAAAGACGGACGAAATGCCAATAAGTATTTCGTCCGGCGTGCTAACGAGTCTGCCAGCTCACTGCCTTCATGACGTATATATAATACACTAATAATATTCTTATGCATAAATGCAGAAATTTTAGAGCATCGGAAAAAATGCCTTGTAATATAACTAGTTACGGCCCTCAGTTAAAATCCTACCAGAGTTAACTTGCTTTTCATTCTTCCCGATTCGAGAATTCAAGTACCTTTCAAATGCTGGAATCGATAACATCGTCATTTTCTCTACTCAACTTCTACGTTCTCTCAACATAATTCGCACGTGCCTGACTCGGGCTCAGAAGTTACAGCCCGAGTTGTTATCTATAATCGTAAAATTTAAAAGTAATTCAAATTCAATGTGTTCTTGAAACAATTTCTATAGAGATTAGGATTTAAATTCCAATCTATGAAAAGTTTCTGTTCTAAAATGTTTTTAATGGAACGAACAATTACCCAGCAACTCGGGTTAATACGAACGAGCCTGGTAGGTGTAAAAGACTAACTGGCATCTCTTGTCAAGAGTACAAGCAACAGTCAGATCGCTGATGTTTGTTGTGCACTCCACTATCGTTATTCTGTTGTTTTACAGGGTTGTTTTATTTTTACCCTTAATTAAGAAATGGAGAAAGACAATACTAAATATAAAAATTAAGCCATTTGGGGCAGGAAATAAGGCGGGAAAACGGGAAATTCTTCGAGTGACTTATGCGAAATCTGTGATGAGCCCGAGTGACGGTGATGACCTGGAGTCGTCTCTGATATATATA
>NC_068985.1:13538529-13539643 GCF_001194135.2 Octopus bimaculoides
ATATAAATATAAACACATAGACACACATATGTATAACATACATTAATGTGTGTGTGTTGGTGCGTGTGTAAAATATCATATATCTATTGTGTATGTATATCTGTGCATGTGTGAATTTGTAGATGCATAATATATGCATATACATATATATATGTATATATAAGTGCATGTACGCATACACACACATATGTATGTATATATATATATATATATATATATATATATAAATATATATATATATATATGTGTGTGTGCGTGTGTGTGTGTGTGTGTATATATGCATGCATGTATGTATACATGTGTTTCTACGTTTCTATTGAAAATACAATCGCCACAAGAAATCTTCCTTCACACTATCTCACGTATTTTACATTACAACTCTTCAAAGTAGTTATGGCCTTTAGTAAGCTGATTGACGAAAATCGGTGTTAGCTTCAACGACTGTTGCAATTTGTGTTTAGTGCACTTCTTGGAAACTATCGCCTACTCCAGCTTTGATCTACGACAAATAGCAACTAAAGTTTTCCATTTGTATTGCTTAGAGAGATAACTGTAATTTCTTCTTCAGAGGTAAAGACTTGAGATTATTAGAAGCGATGTGTGTGTGTATATGTGTGTGTTTGTGAGTGTGTGTGGGTGGGTGCTCGTTTGTGTGTTTGTGTGTGTGAGAGAGAGAGATTGTTTTATGTACAAATATATACGTAAATATGTGATATGTATGCGTGTGGGCAGGTGCATGTGTTGTGTGTGTATTTGTATGTATGAATGTACTGGCATGAATATATATATATATATAGAGAGAGAGAGAGAGACAGAGAGAGAGAGAGAGAGAGACAGAGAGAGAGAGAGAGAGAGAGAGAGTTATTAATATTTCTAAGTCTCTCTAAAGGAGACTACGACAGCGGTACTGGAAATTAATAGTCATCGCCAAGCCAACATGGCAGTCCCAAAATTAGGACGAAAGCTGCCGTGAATTAGCTCCAAGAAGCCATCGCCTCTAGCTAGCTATGTGACACACGAAACCTGTGTCCTTTATAACCTTCGAACAGGGGAGGTCAGCAGTGTCCCCCTGCTGGTTTGGCATCTGCAGACTAGTTTCAGGGTGTTGCCCCTT
>NC_068985.1:13540337-13540869 GCF_001194135.2 Octopus bimaculoides
GGCAACATTTAAAATTCAAGTGGGAAGAAGAATACATAAAAGTCCATCTTGACATAGCCAAGGCTAGCAGGCTAGTAATTAGTTTTAGGTAGAATTCTAACTGTCTCTGATTTTATTGTCTCTTATCTAGTGGTTATAGTATAAGAAGCAATCCCTTCTAAGGAAAGGGAAGGTGTAAGCAGTATACATGGATATAGTTATAAAGGTTTCTCTGGTCAGAGTGGCAACACTATTTTAGGTTGGGTTTTTTACTGCTATCATAATGTTGGGGAATTAAAACCTTAAGCATTTAGGTCAACAGGGCTTTTTCTTTAGTCTGAATAAAGCATCAGTATTGTTATACATATACTAAGTATGGGAAATTTATAGATATCAATATTAGCTTAATTAATATGTTAATAATAAGAAGTATGCTAATAATAAAATTGTTAATAATAGAAATGTAATTAGCTTATACAAAAAACCCTGAAGTAGTGTCAATTTTGAATTCAAAGGCTATTGATAAGGTGTAAAGTTTAAGATTATTATATAT
>NC_068985.1:13541395-13543895 GCF_001194135.2 Octopus bimaculoides
GTAATCTCTTCGATTCCCTTCACATCTTGAAATCTTGCTCTTTTCAAATGGGATTTAATTTTTGCCTTGCTTTCGGGGCCATACCCATAGACCCACGAATCATCACCTACTGTGACTATTTTTTTCAAAACGTTTTTGTCTTTCGCAACACAGTGAAAGAGATCCTGCGCAGCGCACCTGAAAACCGGTCTTCTTTTTTTGAGACGACCACACTCTACACACTTTACTTCTAGACTCTGCTATAAAGCAACGGAAGTAAGTGAGAACGTTATAACGTAATGTGCATGCGTGGCAGAGTTAGCATCCGTGTCATGCAGCTTCACTCCGTTACTTTAGCAACAGCGCCGGTACTTTGGGATCAGACTTCATACATATATACACACTTATATTTGTATACATGCGTTTGTATGTAGTTGTGTGTGCTTGTGTTCTCGTACAGGCACAAACACAACCATGTGTCAAAGAAATCCGCTTCGAAACCACGTGCTTTGGATTCAGTCCCATCTCGCAGCATTTTCCACAAAAATGTCTTCGCGCAGGAGTGGCTGTGTGGTAAGTAGCTTGCTTACGAACCACATAGTACCGGGTTCAGTCCCACTGCGTGGCACCTTGGGCAAGCGTCTTCTACTATAGCCTCGGGCCGACCAAAGCCTTGTGAGTGGATTTGGTAGACGGAAACTGAAAGAAGCCCGTCGCATATATGTATATATGTATGTGTGTGTATATGTTTGTGTGTCTGTTTGTCCCCCCAACATCGCTTGAAAACCGATGCTGGTGTGTTTACGTCCCCGTAACTTAGCGATTCGGCAATAAGTAATAGGCTTACAAAGATAGAATAAGTAATAGGCTTACAAAGAATAAGTCCTGGGGTCGATTTGCTCGACGAAAGGCGATGCTCCAGCATCGCCGCAGTCAAAGGACTGAAACAAGTAAAAGTGTAAAAGTGTATAGCTGTCGACCGACTAATGTATTGTGATTCAATTTATAAGTGGAAACTTTAACTTAGCTCACTGCGTATGTGTATGCATTTGTATTTGTATCTGCGTGTATGGGTGAACGTCTGTTTGTCTGTGTTTGTCTCTCCGCATTTTGTCTTCATGTGATACCGCTTGTTCGTCAGTGAGTTTTTGACATCTCGGTAACTGCGTCGTTAAGCTCATGGCGTTCAACAATGTAACAATTTATGGAGCAAAACAATATATATTTAGAGTCAATATTATTCTCCTGTATAAACATGAGCCTCTAGAATAAAATTTTGAGGAAGTCCGTTTTAAATATTGCAGTAGTCATCCTTGATAGTTTATTTGCCCATCGTTACACAATGAAGCTATTTTTATTCTATCATCTCATTGTACGTTGATTAAGATCCCTATAATAAATTAACAATGGCCTCATGAGACTGTCATCTCAAGCATTACAACGTAATACTATTGGGATTCGATCATTAGATGTTTTGAATCTGTGGACAGCTTTTTTATGCTGTTATTAATATTAATGTTCTCTGTCATTTCCTTTCAGTGTAGACGGTTTCATAGCCTTAAAGATTTCTTTTAAACAATAGGAACCATTTTGTTTTCAATTACTACAGTTGGTTGCAAAGTAAAATTTTCTTACCGTTTGATCCACTCCCGCCATTACAATATGATATTATGTTGAAAGCTTAGATTTTTAAATTTTTCCAAGCTATTCCTCACCACTCGAAAACCAAGATTCTCGTAGATTAGACTTTTGATTTGAAATAATCATTTTATTATAAACTCTTACGGCTTTTGTCTTCTATTCAAAATAATAGATCTTTTAACATCGCTTCCATAATCTTAGTAATTATGTATGATGTATGTTTTAAACTTTATTGAAGTTGCTGCGATTATGTTAGCACAGATATGTTTCTCTTTTAATTGTTCAAACAGTTGCTTCGCTTACATTAAATAAATCATTTCGCAGATTCATTCAACCCTGTTCCCTTTGGAAGTTAGTTTTACACTTTAATTTTTATTTCTAGAAAAATAAACTTTGTTGTCCGTGTTTCGCTTGACATTTGAAACTATCATTCACTATCAAAAATATTTTGCAAAATATAGAAAAATAAGACTAACCTAGGTACTACTTCCGCGTGCAGACTACCTCGTTATCGCAGAAAAGTAATTAAAGAAATCAAAACGGAAACGATGATAATGAAATGATGGCTTTCGTAATGGTAAAACAAATCGAACAAAACAAAAATGGTTCTGAAATGATTTTGAATGTATAACTCAAGGGTCTGCTGTGTCTGCATGTGTGCATATATGAGTGTGCGTACGTATGCGTATGTCACTATGTGTGCGTGTTTATGAATTATCGAACACATTAGTGATGGCTTCCGTTTTCTAACAAATAATGATTAACTATGATATGCAAAAATGAATATAAATTATGAGGAATTTCGTATAACAATAATCTATGTATTGAATGGTAAATTGATATAAAATCCTAATAGGTATTTTGAAATAATAATTCGTTT
>NC_068985.1:13548005-13549040 GCF_001194135.2 Octopus bimaculoides
ATATACAATTATATATATATATATATATATATATATATATATATAAGAATCAGAGAGATTCAGAAAATATCTGAGATCTCAAGGGATTATTGTATATGTATATATAATGACGGCCACTAGGTTGACTGTTTATGTGCTAGAAGAAGATCACATATAATGTGTCTACTAAGACCTAATACTTCTAATTGAAACAGCCGTAAGGGATGATGATTGAATTGTTGTTGCTTGAACTGGAATAAGAAAATTGTGCGAATCTGCTTTTTGTCCATGTTTTATTCAACATTCCAAACAAAATGGCCTAATTATTCAAAAAGAAAAAGAGTACCACGATTAGATAGAGCAAACAATGGGCTTTAAAATGATATATAAAGTCAAAGTAATTTAACGAAAATTAATTTGAAAAGGCATCATTTAAAACTAAAATTAAAAATTCCGCATGAACTTTCTTGACAACCTAACATATATATATATGTATGTATATATATATATATATATAGCATATCTTGTAGTTACTTTAAATTCTGTTCGTTTATATTTATTACGTTCACCTCTAATTTCCATACTGCTCAACTCTCAATTTTCAGAGAGAAATTGCCAATTCTTAATAAAATTGCCTATATTTATCGCAAAGAGACCTGCAGACGTGTATTTACATACTTATTCATAGACGCAGCCACGGAAGGATTTTAACTGAGTGTTACTAATGAACTTAGTTATAAGTAACGGTAGACATTTTATATGTATGTTACCATATCTTGTGTCATTGCTAACCTTCTCTTATATTCAAATATTCAAAAAACCAGTCTGGAATAGAATAAGTATGTCGTGACCAATAACGAAAAATAAATGTCAGCATAAGCGGCTGAATAGAACTGGAATTGGAAACTATTTTACTTATTTGAGAACCATTTCGAGTACATTGACACCTCACAAACATACACGCATGCATACACATATATGCATACATACATACATACAGACATACGACCTCACAAACAAGCATATATATATACGTATATATATATATATATATAT
>NC_068985.1:13549714-13553735 GCF_001194135.2 Octopus bimaculoides
TAATGGGGTCGATTCATTTTGGCTAAAAATTCAACGCGGTGCCCCAGCTTGGCCGCAGTCTAATGACTGAAACAAGTAAAAGATAAAAGATAAAGAAAAGACATACATACATACATACATACATCCATACATACATACAGACCGTGCTATTAGGAGTTAATTTTGTCGCCTACATCGGTGGCTGACCCCGGGTAGCTCTGGTGTCGCATTGGAAGGAGCCAAAACACATCTACAGCTACTTCAGTGCCTGGTGAATCATTGACCCCAGCATTTAGAGACAGAGTAAAGCAACACTCAGGACACAAGCGTTTACCCTAACTACAGGGGAAAAGGCTAAGCACTGGATTTGGTTAAAAACAGACGATGAACGATCGCTAGAAGAATATTGAGCTTTATTTGATAACAAGTTGATCTAGCAAGCGGGGCCTCATATCAGTGGGGGGGACGATGAGCATTGATGCCGTCGAGAGGTAGGCCCCGGAACGGCGCGTTTTCTCTCCTGGTGACACCATACACTTGCTGGCTTCCGGTATGTACGTACCTGAAATTGGTCGAGTAGGAGGGCAACGTCGGGAGCACCGAAACTGTATATGCGAACCCGGGCGAACTTCTTCCACGGATATAGCTGGTATTTTGCAAGGATAATGGCTAGTGATGGTCTTCCACGGTCAAGAATGTATAGCCGTCATACATATACATATGTATATATACGTATAGCATATCGTATAATTGTGAAGACGCGTGGCTTAGTGGGTAGGGCATTCGGCTCACGATTGTAAGGTCGTGAGTTCAATTCCCGGGGACGTGTTGTGTCCTTGAGCAAGACACTTTATTTCGTGTTGCTCCAGTCCACTCAGCTGGCAAAAATGAGTAATATCTGTATGTTAAAGGGCCAGCCTTGTCGCATTCTGTGGACACTGAATCCCCCTACGAACTACAATAAGGGTACGCGTGTCTGCGGAGTGCTCAGCCACTTGCACGTTAATTTCACGAGCAAGTTGCTCCGTTGATCGTATTTGCTGGGTCCCTCATTGTCGTAACCGACGGAGTGCTCCTAAATGCTATAATCATAAACAGGGAAAATTTTATCCTTTTCTCCGCAGACTGAAAAAAAAAACAGTATGAAAAACCTCAATCGACTTTCGAACCTAACTGGTTTCTCATCAGAGTCAACTACATTATTCTGACAATTTTCCGAGAAACGAGTAGCCAAACTGTTTATATACTCAACAAATCCAGCAGTTACTCTATGAAAGAGTCCCTAATTTGCATACCGAAAGTGTTTAACACTCTATAATTACCAGCGGCCTGTCAACGGGGAGCTTAGTCCACAGTGTATATATACATATATATATATATATATATATATATATATAATGTGTTTGTGTGTACCCACGTATATATGTGTCTGTGTGTGTGTGTGTGTATACATTCATAAATATGAGGTTATGTTTCTATGCCAATGTATATGTGCGTGACGTATAAATATCTGTATGTAATTAAGAGACGAAGAGAGCAACAGAGACAGGCAGAGCGAGAGAGAAATATTAACATTTCTCCCTGAGAAGTCTCAATTAGTTTAATTCTCTTCCTATTCTATTTCCTTTTTAAACATTGCATATATCTTGCGGCGTTTATATGATTTTCAGTAATATTTTCTGACGGGAAGCGGCAAACTATCAGCCATATATTTGAACTATTCATTATTCGTGAACATAAATCCTGCGGTTATTATTATTTTATCTCATTCGCTTAAGGCGCTTAAATGGGTTTCATAAACAGTTTTATAATTACCATTTACAAATATGATATTATTGAAATACAATTTAGTTATATAGGCTCCCACTCATTCAATTATATTGTTTTTGTCCTTCATTGCTGTCTTTGTTTCGAGACTTTATTCTCTGTCGTCTGCAATAGGTGTTATAGAATATTTGTTTACTTCTTGATTGTTTCAAGAGTGATGGTAAAGATGGCCGTGGTGATGGTAATCTTCATCGCCATCTTGAGGCAAGTTTTTCTGGTTCGTTGCATTATTTACTGTATCACAGTGGTTTCCCAAACTTTTTCGAATTGCCGCCCCCTTGACGCCCAAGCCACATACCTAGCGGCACCACCCCACAGAGACCTCTTTCTGGAAGCAAATTCAAAGCAACTGTATTTCACAAATAAAACTTAAACTAATGAAACCATTATTTTGTTGTTTTACATGAATTGCTACACCATTATCGCCCCACTTTTCTTCAACACCCCTTTAGAACTTTCCACCGGCTCCAGGGAAGTAATACCACCCACTTTGGGAACCACTGCATCGTTCAAATCCTTCAGCGTTCAACTTTGCTTTTCCTCCTTTCTGGGTTCCATAAAATAACTTAGCAGCAAAATACCGGTATCAATGTGATCGACAAACCTGTTCCTCCATAAATTGCTGGCATTGTGCTTAAAACTGAAAACTAATATTTACTTAACTTTCGAGGATGTTTTGATTGTCGTCACAGATTTCGAATTTTTTGTTTCGATTGTTTTCAAATTTGATTTTTACCATAAATTAATAAATACAAAATTAATAGTTTTTAAAGTTTACAAATTTGGGTTAATTTTAGCCAATTGAAAGCCGACATTATACAACATGACCGTAAATCTCACATTGGTGTCTGTTTCCATAGTAACAAGCAAAGCTATCGTCTGTTCTGCTTTCATTGTAACAAGGACGCTGTACGTGCACCATTGTGACACTTTCACTACCACAGGCACCACCAGAAATTTTGACGAAAATCATTTTGTGATTGACAACTATCACACAGAAAATTGTGGCTTTCGATTCCTGTTTTCTGATTGGTTAAAATCATAAAACTTTGGAACTTTATAACATTTTTTTAAAGTTTTTTACTGGTACAAATGAATCCCGAATCCGGATTCAACGTGAAAAATTACATCAATATAACAAATTCGAAGTCTTTCAATTAATTTTAAAATTTCCAATTCTATGACAACCGAAAAGTTCCCTTTTTGAATCCCACCCTGCGTCAACTTTGTTTTTCATCCTTCCTGGTATCTATAAAATAAGGTATCAGTTTAATAATGAGGTCGGTGTTATTAACTAACCCCTTCCTTAAAAATTACTGGTGCCTAAGATAAGAGTGTATTATTTACTCTTGGTTTCGTATCCTGTCGTGGTAAAGTTTGCTTCTCATCCCTGCTGGGGTCTATAAAATGGCGCTGCAGTCAAATACTGAGGTCAACGTTATCGGTTAAACTCCTTTCTCCAAAAATTCCTGGTCTTGTCCCAATATCTAATGAACCTTTCAAACCCTGCCAAGATTAATTGAGTTTTCCGTTCCTCCCTGATCGACAATCTAAAGTACAAGACAAGAACTAGGATCGATATAATTGGCTACTAACTGCCAATCAAAATGGCTGACCTCCTGCCTAAATTAGAAACCAGAATTATTGTATCTTCTTATGTTCTTCGTAGTTTTATAAGAGACACAAATCAAAGACACCCTTTTGAAAACACTTCAATTCTACATTTGCTACGAAGCCAGGTCACCTTTAAAAAATTTTGAAAATTGTTTCTCAACTTTTTTCATAAATTTTAATATATAATATGCAGATATGGCTATGTGGTTAAGAAGTTCACTAGGCAATCTCGTGGTCTCGAATTCTGTCTCACAGCATGGCATCTTCAGTAGGAGGTATCTTCTATCTCAAACCCTGGTTGGTCAATGCTTTGTGAAAGAATCTGATAGATGGAAATTGTGCGGAAGCTTGTCATGTATATTTAATAATGAAGCTAATTTCTATAATGCAGCGCTAAATAAGGCAGGATATAAAGAAAGGGTCTCCTATATTGAAATTGATAGCAAAGGAATTGAAACAACTTACAACAATAATAATAATAATAATTATTATTATTATTATTATTATAATAATAATAATAATAATAGGAATAAACACAAAGTAAATAAACTAAATAAACCAAAGTACCCTCATAAAAACAACATAGGTAACTTAAAATTCT
>NC_068985.1:13556634-13566025 GCF_001194135.2 Octopus bimaculoides
ACTCAGAGCATAAAGACAGACGAAATACTGCTAAGCATTTCGCCCGGCGTGCTAACGTTTCTTCCAGCTCGCCGCCTTATCATAAAATAGATATTACATTTGTGGTATATCCCCCCCCCGCCCCTACGTTCATGTGTTTGTGTATACATGTCCTATTTCTTTATTACCCACAAGGGGCTAAGCATAGAGGGGACAAACAAAGACAGACAAAGGGATTAAGTCGATTACATCGACCCCCAGTGCGTAATTGGTACTTAATTTATCGACCCCGAAGGGATGAAAGGCAAAGCCGACCTCGGCGGAACTTGAACTCAGAACGTAACGGCAGACGAAATACCACTAAGCATTTCACCCGGCGTGCTAACGTTTCAGCCAGCACGCCACCATGTATGTATGTGTCCATGTGTATATGTGCGTATGTACGCTCCAGTGTATTCATTAAACGAAATTCATTTGTAGGAGTATTAATATGTATTTTTGCACATAGATAAAGAATGTGTGTGTTCGTTTAAGAATTCAAAATGTTATGGAAACTTATTGATTTCATTTTCGACTATGTTTAAAGTTTAAGCAAAACAAATATTTATATTATGAGAAATGGAAACCAGCAAATATTTTTATAAAAATAGTGAGAGCAACAAAAATAAGCAATTCGATTGCATAAAACAACCAATAAAATAGTTGTGCGACATACTGCTGAAAAGATCGCTTGGCAGCGATTTTATTTTCCTGACGTTTTTATGACACAATTCTCGAGTAGAGTCAGAGTGTCACGATATTTGCAACAAGGCTGTGCCTTTTGTATTACAGTTATAGTTCACCTGACGGGCCTGTTAGCATTTTGCACAGCAAATGTACGCAGTTCGATTGGATAAAAACAGCCAAGAAATAGTTGTGTGACGTACTTCTGAAAACCTTGCTCTCCGTAACGTCCGAATGACAAGGTCACGTGGCAACAAATTTCGTTTTTCTGTCACCGCTAAAATCAAGTCTGATGATAATCGGGTGACATTACTCAATGACAATTAAAAAGTACAGCAAAATGAAAGCTTGTGGTAATCATGTTCGTCCGTAAAGAGAACCATCTTGTCATCTTTAAACCTTTGAACCCCAGATACCCATAGTCCTCGGCACCCTCATCCCAGGTTCCCTGGGTAAAAAAGCCCCAAAAATTATTCCCCACCTAATAGTGTTTCAGCGTCACTAAGATGTGTTTTCTGTCTCTCATATTGAAATAAAATGTTAAATAGAGCGCAAAATTGTCCTTACTACATTTTTGTTTTATCGCCAATATTGGCGCTTGTGGTGCCAGTCGAACCTGCAGTTACTGTCTGGCTCTCCAATGCAGAAAATACTAGCCAGTAAAGAGGCCGCTGGGATTTTTATATCTGCAGCTGGAGGCTGGAATTTGTATTTATATCTGCGGCTGGCGGCTGGAATAGCGGCCGACTGGGGTACTTGTAAACAGTACAACGTGGCAGCCGGTAAAGTGGCCGCTGGGGTATTTGCATCTGCAGCTGGCGGCCGGAATGACGGCCGCTGGGATTCTGAGGGTTAAAGACGACTGATGAGTTGCGTGGAGACTGTTTAAAGGGAAGAAGGATTATCTACTCTCAACGTCACTCCCTCGTCCGTGACCAGTGGCAACACCAGGTCAAGACTACTGGGGATGGAGACAGATGCATTGAATGATCAAGATGTCTTACTTGCCTCTTCATGCTCTCTGCACTTCACAATGCGGTGCTACCACCGCCTTCACCTCGGTCCAATCAAGAAGTTTTCTTCCGCAAAGTCCACGGAACCCAGTCTTCACATGAATAGGTGGGAAAGCCCTGATATGCTAATTAACCCATTGCTAGGACCCTCATAGGAGCTCCACTGAGACCGACTTTGCCTATCGGTCCCTTTTGCCGAACTGTTAAGTTACGGGGATGCAAACACACCAGCATCGGTTCTGAAGCGATGGTGGGGAAAACACAGGCACACAAACATACATACACGGGCTTCTTTCAGTCTCCGCCTGCCAAATCCACTCACAAGGCTTTGGTTGGCCCGAAGCTATAGCAGAAGACACTTGACCAAGGTGCCACGCAGTGAAACTGAACCCGGAACTTTGTGGTTGGGAAGCAAGCTACTTATCACACAGCCATCATGTATGTATATGTGTGTATATATATATATATATATATATATATATATATATATATGTGTGTGTGTGTGTGTGTATATATACATACACGGGCTTCTTTCAGTCTCCGTCTGCCAAATCCACTCACAAGGCTTTAGTCAGCCTGAGGCTATAGTAGAAGACACTTGCCCAAGGTGCCACGCAGTGGGACTGAACCCGGAACTATGTGGTTGGGAAGCAAGCTTCTTACCACACAGCCACGCCTGACAAACTCTATTTGCAAGACAGTTCACGCAAGTAGTACATATATGAAGTATATATATATATATATATATATGCGTACGTGTGTATATATATGTATGTATAATGACGTGTATTTAAATTCAAATCTATTTACAATATGTGCTATGTGCTCCCCATACATTTTTCGACTCGCAATATATTTCTACCGAGTTTACATTATAATTGAAATAAATTTGCATCAATTCCTATTGGACTTTCAGAATATCATAAATATATTATGAAAATACATAAGAAGGAATTATTTCTGCAGAAAAAAAAAATGAAAGAAAATAGTAATCATTTGGTATTTTTTGAAAGAAAGAAAGTTAAACATTTTGCTTGCTCCTGTGTGAAATATTCGACGTCATTGTTGCCATCGAGTGTCTGTGTCATTGTGTCAATAGAGACAGTTCAGAAAGTCATGAAAATTAAGTAGATCTGTGTTCGTATGTGCGAATGTGTGTGTGAGAGAGAGAGAGAGCTCGTCGACGAAACTCTAGTAACAATGTTGGGTCAAATTTAAACAACAGCATCTCACACTCGAAACCACACGATTGCAAAGCAGACCTCATAGCTACCAAATTATACGCGTACATATCATACATACATTATTTTGTATATTTTCATTTCGTATATTTTCATTTGTCTCGCCTTTTTTACAGTCTGGCGTCTTGCTGAATTTTTTTTCTTGAGAACATACTCTTCGTGGTTAGGTGATTTGGCATCTATTTCTAGCATTTAGGAGTCCACTTTTGGTGGTCAATCCTCTTAATTTTGTATGTAATATAATTTTAATCTTCGGATTTTTTTAAATATGCTAAGCCACTGGTTTTAATTGATTAATATCAATTTCTACCCTCATTATTAAATTTATATATATATAAGCAAAATAGTTATAAAGCCTCAAGAAAAGATAGAGCAGTAACGTATATTAAACAGTAAAGCGAGTCACCATATCAAAGTGGCAGTTGAATGTTACTACTAGTTTAACCCCAGGCAGATTCTCCACTAGCTGGTTTTCGGTGCAACGCTCTGCACCTTTTATAAACAATATTGTATTGTATATACAAGATCGTATTGTATTAAGGTAGCGCGCTGGCAGAAACGTTAGCACGCGAGGCGAAATGCTTAGCGGTATTTTGTCTGCTGCTACGTTCTGAGTTCAAATTCCGCCGAGGTCGACTTTGCCTTTCGTCCTTTCGGGGTCGATAAATTAAGTACCAGTTACACACTGGAATCGATGTAATCGACTTAATCCCTTTGTCTGTCCTTGTTTGTCCTCCCCCACTGTGTTTAGCCCCTTGTTGGCAATAAAGAAAGAAGAAACGTTAGCCTAGCGTGCTAACGTTTCTGGCAGCTTGCCGCCTTATAGCGTGCAAATATTAGTTAATGAAACCCTTTAGTAGAATATTTGAGGGCTTCCCATGGGTCTCGAATCTACTTCTGTAAACATGACAGGCGTTTTCTCACAGGACCAAACTAACCTTTCGAATTTCCCGATCCGTTTTAAAAACTTCAAATATAAATATAAATACTGTTGTTCGTTTGTTTGACTAAAACCTTCAAGACAGTGCCCCAGCATGGCCGCAGTGTAATAACTGAAACAACTAACTGACGAAAGATACATATGGAGGCGAGTGGTAGAATCAGTAGAAGATCTATTATGGTTGTGTTTCTGACATGGAATTATATTCCTGATGGTATACAAATTGTTCTACCAAACTTGCCCGAGCCGCAACCCTTGCCTCGCGACCACGTTCCCCCACAGAAATTTTGAATCTCAAACTAATCTGAGTTGAAGTAATTTTGTGACGTCAACCTGAATTCAAGATCACCCGTACTTAATACTATAGTCGCGAAATCTCTGCACCGCCTTGTTGGCATCGTTTCACAACTTATGTGTCTTTAGGAAAGATCTCTTATATCCATCACAGATTTTCAATGATTTTGTTCTCCTTTCAACTCTTTCTGCATCTAGCAATCTTATACAAATACAGACATGCGCAAATATCAAATAATAATAACACAGATCCAGTAATCTTAGAAGAAGGAGACCAGTCAATAAGTACTCGTTGGTATTTATTTTATCCACTTCGAATGGATGAAAAGCAAAAGCTACCGCAACGGAATTTGAACTTCGAACATCATGAGTTAGCCAAAATAATTCTTTCTACTAAAGGCACAGGGTCTGAGATTCTAAAGAACAGGGGCGTTCGATTACATTGACTCCAGTGCTGAACTGGTACTTATTTCATCGACCTTGAAAAGACGAAATGAAAAGTCGGCCTTGACCAGATTTGAACTAAGAACGTTACGAATTGGAAGAAATGATAATGCACATAAATTCATAGACTCACCTACTCCCCAAATTTATAGATTTATATAACAACAATTACAGGTTTCTTTATATATTTTCACAAATCGTATTCAAAGATTTAATTGAAATACTATAAATATTCAAAATAAAATTCGTTACTAAACTTAATAATTAAACAATTTTTTCATATAATAATTAAAAATAATAATGAAAGATTTAAACATTATTATCATGTTTCCCAGGTGTTGAATCTTTATGTGATGCAAATATATACAGCACACGTTTTGTCAGAAACCAGCTAGCAGTTTCAAGTGACGAATCTTTGGGATCAAATTTAAAATAAATGTTTAAGGAAACGGTCTTTGTGTGTTTCTGAATGTCTAACTTATGCCTCCGACGCTACAAGCACTGTACACACACACACACACACACACACACAGAAGACACTTGCCCAAGGTGCCACGCAGTGGGACTGAACCCGGAACCATGTGGTTCGTAAGCAAGCTACTTACCACACAGCCACTCCTACGCCTGCAGAAATTATTCAAACAAAACTTTCCTTGGCAGTGTTCAAATCAAAAACTACAAGCAAACATTACTGTGAACGTATTGTATGTATGCAATAATTCTGTGGTGTCACCGAATACTGGATCGCTAAGTTTACCATTAGTGAGAATAAGCTCGGAAACCAAACTGAAGGTAATTTTCTATGAACTGAATTGACATGCATTGCCGTTGTAGAAGTGGTAACACCATCATTGGTTGAAAGATCGGTCGGCCGAGATGTGCAGACGACATGGAACTGTTTACCGGATCAGAAGTTAATCTCCAGCATGAACAGCATAGGTTCGCCGCCGAGTGCTGCACGTGAAGGATGAGAATTAGTATTGTAAATACTATGATACTGAAAATCTCAAGAAATTCTTCACTTCCCAGTGTACACCATCGTCATATGTCTGAAAAGAGGTAAAATATTGAAATTTCAAAAACGATGAATGAAATTTGTAAAAATATAGCTACAAATAAAACAAAAATGCTACTGTGAAAATGATATAAACACACACACACATACTTATGTATATGCATATATGACATTTCAACATATACATACATGTGTGTGTGTGTGTGTATGTGTGTGTGTGTGTGTGTGTGTGTGTGTGTGTGTGTGTGTGTGTGTGTGTTCATATACGTAAACAGACATTACGTTATACACATATCGTGCACACGTACAGACATATATAAATGAATACATGTATATGTGCGTGCGCGACCGTGTGTGCATGTATGTATGCATATATGTGAATGTTCTTGTTAAGGAACGTGTATGCGTCCTTTCATGGACGGTTCTTCATAAAGAGCAGTTGCTCAGGCTCACATACATGTAGAAAAAACAATTATAAATATTGTAGATATATACGCATGCGTGCCTGTACTTATGAGTCGCAAAATTTTCTCTTTCACGTTTTTAAATGAAATGTAAGGCGAATAGCATAATTTTTTAAACTCTTATCTTGGTTGAATATTTGTCGCGTTGTAATTCCATTTTAAAAGTATTTTACTTTACACTGAAGCCAGTAGAGTGATGTTTTATTGATATAACCAACAAGTTAACTTAAATATACTTATATTTAAACAACACTAAAATACACAACAATATAATATCGTTTCTTAGTTAAATCAATATGAACATTTCAGCATTGATACAGAAGAGAGTAGCATCGGGAATCATATGTGTGTGCGTTTGTATTTGTATGCAACATAAACATATGTGTGTGTATATATATATATATATATATATATATATATATATATATATATATATATATTTACGCATATATATATATATATATGTGTGTGTGTGTGTGTGTATGTATGTATATATAGAATTTGAGGAAACAATTCCTATATAATACCGTTGTTATCCATGCAATCTTTATTTACATTTCCCAATATAATTTTTGCATATTACACCCCTCACGATAAGCTACACATCCGTCTTTCTACTTCACTCACATAAACATTTATAAATATAAATATAATACATATATTTTTTTCAAATAAAGTTGATGCTTTAGTAGCATTTTAACGCTCAACACTAGCGAAATTTTAAACGATAAATTTCGATTCACGTGAATTCAGCGTCTTTCCAAATAGTTTGTATACATCTGAAAATTTCCCAAACATATCCTCAAATACTTCATTTCGTAACTCAAGACTAAAATATACTTATTTTTCCTGCAGAGATCTAACAATGCAAAAGAGTCAGACAAAGGGATTAAGTCGATTACATCGACCTCAGTGTGTAATTGGTACTTAATTTATCGACCCTGAAAGGCAAAGTCGACCTCGGCGGAATTTGAACTCAGAACGAAACGGCAGACGAAATACTGCTTAGCATTTCGCCCGGCGTGCTAACGTTTCTGCCAGCTCGACGCTTCTTCTTATCTAGTAATAATATATCAATTAGTTATTAACGCTTTATTCATTATTTTTCATTTAAATTTTGCGAAATTTAAATGAAAAATAATGAGATTTGTGTGTGCATTTGTATTTTGCTTACACACACACACAAACACGCGCGAGCGAGCGCACACACACACACACACACACACACACACACACACACACACACACACACACACACACACACACACACACACATGGACATACACACATACATACATATATATATATAATGTGTGTGCCTGTATGTGTAATACGTGTGTAGCTGGATAGATTGACAGATAAAAGTAAAGATGCATAACATAAAAACAGGAACATAGATTTCGAAAATATTCGGAAATATGCTCGTGCTATTCTGAAAGCATGGACATGTATATATGTACATATGCCGTGTTTATATACATACATACATACATACATACATAAAGATAGATAGATAGATAGATAGATAGATAGATAGATAGATAGATAGATAGATAGATAGATAGATAGATTTCGATACAAATAGAATTCAACTAATTCATATGCTGTGAACAGTCCGTAAGCAGATGACATCCAAGACCAACGGAAATAAATATAATGTGCCTTTTGTGAGAATGAATAGCTATGCGTTTCATGACACTCCGTCGGTTACGACGACGAGCGTTCCAGCTGATCCGATGAACGGAACAGCCTGCTCGTGAAATTAACGTACGAGTGGCTGAGCACTCCACAGACACGTGTACCTTTAACGTAGTTCTCGGGGAGATTCAGCGTGACACAGAGTGTGACAAGGCTGGCCCCTTTGAATTACAGGTACAACAGAAACAGGAAGAAAGAGTGAGAGAGAGTTGTGGTGAAAGGATACAGCAGGGTTCACCACCATCCCCTGCTTCGTGGAGCTTTTGTTATTTTCGCTCAATAAACACTCACAACGCCTGGTCTGGGAATCGAAACCATGATCCTAAGACCGCGAGTCCGCTGCCCTAACCACGGCCATTGCGCCTCCACAGCTATGCGTTTATATATATACAGCGGAAGAATTCACAAAAAAGACAAAATGCGAAAGCAGGTGGTGAAGACAACAAACGGATGTATTAGTATAACGCTAAGGAAGTGAAAAAGTCTTTAACGTTTCGAGCCTACGCTCTTCCACAGAAATGAACACAGAAAGAAACAAGGAGAGAGAAAAAAGAATGTGTAGAGGCTAGCGATATATATATATATATATATATGTATATAAATATATATATATGACCTGCTGATGGGATTGTACTGATAGGTTTCTATATTATGACTATGTATAAGCTTTTCACCTTTTTTACTTGGATTTTATATCTTTATATTTTTTAATATCTTTAATCATTTTTATGTTTTTTACATAATTATAGGGGGTTGTTTTGTATTTTTTCCACATATTTTTCTGTTTTCCCCCCTCCACCCTGTTTTTCCTGTACGCCTATAGACACGTACAAGGAACTTTATATGTGAGCGCTTTTGAGTGTGCGCGTGGATGCATACGTATGTAGATATATGCGTGCGTATATAGAGATATGTGCGTGCGTTTGTGGATATATGCGTGCATGCGATAATATGCGCAGTTTTAGACGCGTTTTGATCTTGTTACTACACAGTAATTTCCCTTTGTTTTTAACGGTCATTTTTCACAGGAATTTTCAATGGCCGGATAACTGAAGAGATGTTGGCGTGGGCTTCCACCCTGGCATCCGAAACTCGGAGTCTTATCATGGCTACTGAATAAGTGTCATATATTTTTAAAGTTACATATATATATATATATATATATATATAATGGAATAATTACTGTGAAGCATTGTGTAGAATATATTGTATAAAAAATCGTGGGTAAGGCCAAAACAATTCGAAGTAAATGCAAGATAAATCACGAGAGAACAAATATGTGAATTAATATAGACTTACCTTGTATTCAATATTGTATTCAAATTGAGAAATACTTCGCATTGTTTTGGCCTTACCCACGATTTTTTATACAATGTATATATATCTTAAATTGTAAAACATGATTGACACCATTACTACATGAACCTGAACTGAAAATGGCATAGTTTAATGCATGAAAGACTAGTTCAATCAGAATGGACATTTAATATTCTGTCATTTCATTATATTATATTATTATAAGATTGTAAATAAAACGTGGAAATCAGACAAAGTTGGAATTTTCTTTGTGTAACGTATAT
>NC_068985.1:13566079-13566393 GCF_001194135.2 Octopus bimaculoides
TATATATATATATATATATATATATCCTTGTCTTGAGTCGTTTGCAATTCTTTTACACTACATATTGTTTTATCCTTCTTTAAGCTATTTGCACTCTGGCAGAATTTAGTTATATAGAAATGTATGTATTTCATACATAATTACAAACATATAAATGCGCGCGCGTATGTGAGTGAGCGTTTATGTGTATGTATATGTGTACATATATCACTATATATATATATATATATATATATATATATATATACATTATATCAATTATATGAATATACATTCATGAATAGATTGAGCATAGCTCTTTATAAATACTTTAT
>NC_068985.1:13566403-13570507 GCF_001194135.2 Octopus bimaculoides
TATATATATATATATATATATATATATATATATATATATATATATATATGCTATATATATATGTATGTGTATATATATATAATATATATATGTATGATATATATGTATATGTATATGCATGTGTGTGTATGTATGTGTGTGTGCGTGCGCGCGCGCGTGTGTGTGTGTGCAATGATTTTATTGTCATACAGGCGTGAATTAAAATTAACCGCAAAAATAACTCAATACTAGCTGGTAAGTAGAGCAGAAGACTTTATTCAAAGTTGTGTCTGCTTCTGTCGCTTTTGACGATTACCGCTTCCGGGTCTCCGGTGCCTGTCATGAAAGGTTTTATGTAAACACACTGAGCAGATGGTTTTTATATCTCATGTGTCTCAGCAACAACCTTGGCCTGTGTCGTTGGTTCGATATGTGTGGGCAAATGACAGTGAAGGGGAGAAAGGGAAGGAGACAGTCACGAAAAGAGAGGGGTCAAAGATAAGCGGAAGGAGGGGAGAAGGACGACGAGGAGGAGGGGGAGGAGGAGGAGGAGGAGGAGGAGGAGGAAGAGGACGAGGATGATGACAACGACGTCAAGAAGAAGAAGAAGAAGAAGAAGAAGAAGAAGAAGAGTTGGAAGAAGAAGAGAAGAAGAAGAAGAAGAAGAAGAAGAAGAAGAAGAAGAAGAAGAAGAAGAGTTGGAAGAAGAAGAAGAAGAAGAAGAAGAAGAAGAAGAAGAAGAAGAGTTGGAAGAAGAAGAGAAGAAGAAGAAGAAGAAGAAGAAGAAGAAGATTATGTTGATGGTGATGATAATGAAGGTGAATCTTCATGAAGAAGAAGGAGAAAAAAAGAAGAATTTCTGATGAAAGAAGGACGATTGGAGAAGAAAGGTGATTTAATAAGATAATATAAAGATGGAATAACCAGAACGATGGTTTAGTCTTTAGTTCAATTCAAGCAGAGATGTTCTAATTAATCGCCATTATTATTGGGTTCTGAAGAATATATGTTGAATATATAAAGTTGGATATAATAAAGTTGAGAATAGTATTTCTGCCGTGTTCTGATTAATTGTTTATTGCAAAGGAATGGCGTGGTGGGGGACAATAGATTAGATCGACCCTTCCACGCAACTGGTATTTAATTTTATATATATTCTGGAAATATATTTAATTCAATAATAGGATAAAGTCTTTTATAAGAATTTATCAAGTAGCTAGCGGGAAAAAATCTCATTAGGAAAAAATCCATCATTTATTCCCTAAAATGTATATATTTATAAAGGGCATTACTATACATGAATGTTTCACGGTAAGAGGGACTCTAAGGTAAAACTACCATAATAAACACATTTTTTACCGAACGCGAGGAAATGCAACTCTCAAAGCTAGCCCCCTAAAATCAGACTAAACTATAGATCATGATTTCGTAATTATTGCAGTAATATGCACCTTTTACTCGTCAGTATAGTATGGTCAAGACACATAAAAATAAACAAAAAAAAATCAACATACCAGACGAACACTTCATGTATTCAGCATTGTACACAGAAGAATGTATATCCCTATATATAAAATTTTAACTTGTTACATTTGAATAACCATAACGTTAGGTACACACACACACATATTTCAGTTTTAAATATCAAACACATTCCTGGAAGCTGGTGCGTAAATATTAATGACCTTTAGGGACGCTATATTTCGTTATTCAACCATAACATAATACAAAGTATGTAAAACTTTTGGTACTTTTTGGTTATCTCATCCCCATTAAACAATTGCCATTAAAAATTGGGTTATCTCCCTACGAAAAAATTTAGTTTATGTGACAAGAGATTGGATTAAAGGAGTTAGATCCTTTTCATTTAATACTTCAGCACATTATTGACTTTTGGCCCTCTCAATACGCATTGTAGGATTTATAATAAAAATGTTATAAGGTCCAATGCTTAATTGTTTCCAGCTTTCGTGTTTATTAATCTTTTCAGTTTTCTATGATTTGTTATAAAAATATTATCAGATTCAATACGAAGTTTCATCATTTCACTTTTTTATTATTATTATTAAGGTTTAAACAATTTTTTTAGTTGAGAGAGATGACCAAAAGTACCGATATTTCTCATAAAATGTCGGGAGATAACCCAATATTTTAATGGCGGTGAGACTAAAACTCAAAATTACAAATTAAAATTTAAAAGCTAAACTTTAAATTACAAACTAAGAAAACTAAATTATTAAAAATCTACAAAAACTAAAAACTAAAAATGATTGAGTTGAAACTTGCTCGTTTCTAACTTATGTTGATAGGGAAGTAGGTGAAAAGAAGAGAGTGTACACATATATATACATACATACATATACATAGATATATATACATACATATATATATATATATATATATATATATATATATATATATATACATATATTACTGAAGGACATAGGGACATGCATGTCTATGTTGCTGTTTGTTACCTCCCCGCAGGTACTGTCATCTTAAGGTGACGACCATCCCTGATCAGAATCTGTACCAATATCATTGCAGTACTCTCGTCTTTCGTTTCCCATATACTGCGTCATTACTCAGAGGTTCGGTATGTGACACCCAATTCGACTGTTTTCACATCCATCATCGGACTTAAAACCTGGGAACTTTAATATCTCCTAACATCCTATCTCGTCGATAGAACAGACCTCTCTTCAAACTCTTCCTTTACTTTCAACTCCTCCCTTAAATGTATCTCTAGGTACCCTCCATTTTTAGTCAGCTTTCCTCCTCGATTTTCTCAAAGTTCGTTCTGGCGAGGAAGCACTATCTTTTGTAACATAACTCTTCCAAATGGTTTTCTTATTGTTGACTCACGCAGATCGTTTCTATGTTGGTTCACATATTACTAAAGTTTGCGCTTTCACCGTTAAAGTTTATGGAAGTTTAAATGTATGAGTTAACAACTATGTTAAATTGTCAAATTTTATGTATTATTTTATTTTTTTGAAATTGATATTTGTTTCCTTGGAAAAAGTTCAAAATTTCTGATAGCATATTCTTTGCTACTACTTTTTGTGGGCAGCATCTTTTATCGCCCTCCTAGTGTTAGACACATTGATTCCCTGGTAAAGAAGCACATCTGATCTTCACAAGAATATAATGAATGTTCAAGAAAGAAACATTTTTTTTTACTCCCGAGTAATGACGTAAACGTTGAAATGTTCTAAAGCCTTTTGCTGGCAAAACGTGATAAAACGCCAATTTTGGTGGGAGCTCAGTTACATGCGCTTGTTCAAGGCAAACAACAGTAGCAACCACAACAACAACAGCAAAAATAACAATATCAGCAACATGATAATAATGATTGATATTATTATTATTATTATTATTATTGTTGTTGTTGTTGTTGTTGTTAAAATTACATTACTGCTGCTGTTGATGATGATAATGAGGATGATGAAAAGGCGAAGGGGAGGACGATGATGACAGCAACAACGACGGTGATGATGACGACAATGATGAAGTTGACGATAATGATAGTGGCGATGATGATGATCGTGATGATGATCGTGGTGGTGGTGGTGGTGGTGGCGACGACGAGGAGGAGGAGGATGTTATTTTGAATGTTATTTGCGGAGTGTGAAATGAAATGCTGCTTCTTCTACGTTTTCCTCATATCACAGCAGTAATGGCGAAAGCCAGCAAAAGCCAACGTTACTAAAAATTATAAATAGAAAATAGGAAGTCAATTTGGACAAAAAAGGATTCCCAATGGCATGTAGCAATGATTGAGTAATAACTACTTAAATGAGAACGAAGACACGAGTTTAAGTAGTGGAATAAATTGAAAAAAGTTCAATGTTCATTACTACGCTATGAATGGCATCGGAACGATTGTATCTCGAATAGGTTTCCCAATCTGTTTCTCGAAAATATAACTGCTATACGATATTTAATACACACTTTTTTTTCGAAAATAACATCATTGTCATCATCTTCATCGTCATCATTGTCGTCATCATTATTATTATTATTATTATTATTATTATTATTATTATTATTATTATTATTATTATTATTATTATTATTATTATTATTATTATTATTATTATTATTATTATTATTATTATTATT
>NC_068985.1:13570575-13572185 GCF_001194135.2 Octopus bimaculoides
CGTTAGCACGCCTGGCGAAATGCTTAGCGGTATTTCGTCTGCCTTTACGTTCTGAGTTCAAATTCCGCCGAGGTCGACTTTGCCTTTCATCCTTTCGAGGTCGATAAATTAAGTACCAGTTGTGTACTGGGGATCGATCTAATCGACTGGCTCCCGCCCCCAAAATTTGGGGCTTTGTGCCTAGTGTAGAAAATATTATTAAGCGTCGGGCGAAATACTTAGGGGTATTTCGCCTGCCGCTACGTTCCGAGTTCAAATTCCGCCGAGAAAATAACATTCTTCCACTACTCTAGGGACCAATTCTGTAGGTTTTTACTCCACTCTAAACGCTTTGCAACGTTTGTTTTTGAAAGTAGTGGATTTCTAATTGCAGCCCTCCCGTGAAATCCGGCTTTGAGCAGCTCCCAGCGAACAGTTCTTGTGGAAACTGGGTTCTCGAGGTGGTCATTAAACTCTGGAGTAATTATGGGAGCTATTCCAAAATAAAAGACTATATTGGTTTAACCGGGATCTCGTGTTTCTTTTTTAAATGATTATTCAACTCATTGCATAAGACGCTAATGGTGACACCTGAGGTCTCAACCAAACCAATATTATCGAACAAGTTTACTTTATGCACACCTTTAATAACGATGCCAAATAATATATCCACATTTGCCTATGTATGCGTATGTGTATAGATAGATAGAGAGAGAGAGAGAGAAAGAGAGAGAGAGAGAGAGACAGACAGACAGACAGACAGACAGATAGATAGATAGATAGATAGATAGATAGATAGATGGATAGATAGATAGATAGATAGATAGATAGACAGAAACAGACACATTCACAGTTACATAGATAGATAGATAGAGATAGATAGAGAGAGAGAGAGAGAGAGAGAGAGAGAGAGAGAGACAGACAGACAGACAGATAGATAGATAGATAGATAGATAGATAGATAGATAGATAGATAGACAGACAGAAACAGACGCATTCACAGTTACATAGATAGATAGAGATAGATAGATAGAGAGAGACAGAGAGACAGGCAGACAGACAGATAGATAGATAGATAGACAGACAGACAGACAAACAGGCAGAATCACAGATACATGGATGGATGGATAGATTGATAGATAGATAGATGTGCGCGCGTGTGTGTATGTATGTATGTGTGTACAGACTCCTCTTAAATATCGACATTCTTCTGAAACAAGTGTCTTTACACTCAATAAACCATAACAAACAGACAATTGATTTCAGTTAGTGGTTTGTTTATGTGGTCTGTTAGAAAAATTGTATATCTCCATAATTACCCGTTGTTAAACGACTCAATGCAACAAAGTTTTCTTCTTGACTGCAATTTCCACATCAATGCATACAGCTAATTTCTCTTACAAGACAGCTTGCATGAGACTAATTATTGAATACACAGCTGCATTCGGCTAATTATTATACCCACACCTGCTTCGCACTAATTATTTTCACAACAAACCAAAACCGAATCACGGAGTTTTCAACTTTTGCAAAAATATTTCTACAAGTGAAATTTAGTGAAACTGTTTCTTTAGTTTTCAAGTCTCGGTTTTAAAATCTCTTCGTCGCTTTTGTCATTGTTACTCTCGTTA
>NC_068985.1:13572195-13574933 GCF_001194135.2 Octopus bimaculoides
ACTGCAATTTCCACATCAATGCATACAGCTAATTTCTCTTACAAGACAGCTTACCTCCTCTACACATACACATACATATGCCCATACATACACACACATATACAAATACATGCACATCCTTTTCTACTCTAAGCACAAGGCCCAGAATTTGGTGGGGGTGACGATCGATTAGATCGACCCCAGTACGCAATTGGTATTTAATTTATCGAGATCGAAAGGATGAAAGGCAAAGTCGACCTCAGTGGAATTCGAACACGGAACATAAAGACAGACGAAATACTGCTAAGCATTTCACCCGGTGTGTTAACGTTTCTGCCAGTTCGCCGTACATACATATATTGTATGTACATGTATATATAATTAATATACACAGCTAGGCGCAATTTGATACCGTAAAGGAATATTTCAATCGTCATTAAATGTGACTAAGAGTGTTAAAACACCTACATCGCTAGAAATAGATTAACACGCTCTTAATGCTGTAGGAAAAGCGCAAATGTATACATACATGCTGACGGGATGTAATCGCCCCACTGCCGATTCACGAATTCCTAGGTTAAACGTTTAGTTTCGACTATTTCCGAAGGCATCGTCAGTAAGGACCGCTCGTTCGGCAGATATCGGGTAATTCTGTCTGCCAACTGCTATCAACCACTTGTAGGGTTCCTCTTGTGCATTTGGAAGAACCAGTTTCACATATGGTCGTATTGTTTAGAGCTCCTGTACATTTGCTGTTCATGCTTCCATGCCTCTAGGTTAGAAAACGGTTCTTTCTCCGTTGGCAAGAAATCTTGAAATAAAATTGAACGGTGACATACATACATACATACATACATACATGTTGTTGTTGGCACTCCGTCGCTTACAGCGTCTAGGGTTCCAGTTGATCTGATCAACGGAACAGCCTGCTCGTGAAATTAACGTGCAAGTGACTGAGCACTCCACAGACACGTGTACCCTTAACTTAGTTCTCGGGGAGATTCAGCGTGACACAGTGTGACAAGGCTGACCTTTTGAAACACTGGGACAACAGAAACAGGAAGAAAGAGTGAGAGAAGGTTGTGGTGAAAGAGTACAGCAGGGTTCGCCACCATCCTCTGCCGGAGCCTCGTGGAGCTTTAGGTGTTTTTCGTTCAATAAACACTCACAACGCCCGGTCTGGGAATCGAAACCGCGATCCTATAACGGCGAGTCCGCTGCCCTAACCACTGGGCCATTGCGCCTCCACACATACATACATACCTACCTACCTACATACATACATACATACATACATACATACCTACATACATACATACATACATACCTACATACATACCTACCTACATACATACATACATACATACATACATACATACTCGGTAGCAAGGCTGTGAAGGAAAGCATCTTGTTTTCTTCATCATCCTTTAAATCTTTAGAAGGTTCACTGATTTTTATTGTCCAATATATCGCCAACTTGTTCGAATGTCTGTCACGCGACTCCTCAATAGCGAACTGGCGGAAGGCATACGCGCGGAAGGTGGACAGAAAAAGCACTTCAGGGCTAAACTCAAAGCTTTACTTAAGGGCTTTGAGATCGAACCCGACACCTGGGAAACGCACGCCCAAGATCGCCCTTCCTGGCGAAGCTGCGCCAACAGAAGTGCCATCTTCTATATACAGAACAGGATCGTAGGAGCACAAAGATAACGTGAACTGCACAAATCCAGAGCCAACTGCTTGCAGACCACCAATGCCCGACATGCGGTAGAGCTTTCCAAGCACGCATCGGACTGATCGACTACAACCAGACACCGTGATCTCTCTTCTCCCATGTGATATCCTTGGTCATCCTCACCAACGACGGAAGAACTAATAATGTATGTATACATAAATGCATACTTTCGTGCATACATGTATGTACGCATTCATGCATGTATATACGTATATATAAATGCACGTATGTACTGAATACATGCTACGAGGAATGTTCATTAAAGTTTTCCCTTGACCCACTTCCGATTATTGCAGGAAACGGTACTTCTACAGGTATAATCATACATGTCTCTACATGTCACATCGTAAATTGCAGCTTTCCACTGGTATTCGTTTGTCTTTTACGGATGACGATGATGATGAACTTATTTCAGAGGTAAAGTCTTGGCTCCAGACGTAACCTACCGGCTTCTACAGACGAGGTATTCACAGCTGCATAAAGCGATGGGAGAAGTGTGTCACCATTGGTGGTGGCTATATAGAAAAGGACTAATAATTATGCCAAGTTTCGTTTATTCCAATCCATGGGAAGCGGGCCAGGAGAAATCTTTATTGAACAGCCGTCGTATGTTTCCAAATAACTATTCGCTCTTTCAAATACGCACCATTGTCGGGAGACAAACAAGCGAAAATGAGGTAACGATTGTTGTAGCATTACTTGAGATCATATAATGATTGACCGGATGGTTTGCTGGTCAGTTGGTAAGTCAGCAGGGTAGTTTGGCATTAATGACAACTCAGTTATTACAAGTCATTTACTAGCATTATCGCTTTTCACAATTCGCCACAGGCCATGTCTAGCAAAGATCGCGGACATCCGTACAGATATCTATGTGAGATCATGGCACGTGTGAGTTATCTTCACCTACATTCTCAACAATCGCCTGTCCATCTATCTTTCTGTATATCTGTTGATGTATATATATATATATATATATATATATATATGTGTGTGTGTGTGTGTGTGTGTGTGTGTGTGTGTG
>NC_068985.1:13574943-13577866 GCF_001194135.2 Octopus bimaculoides
TATCGATCGATCTATCTATCTATCTATCTATCTGACCCAATATCTATCTGTTTGTCTACCAGTCTGTGTGTGTATAAGTGTGTGTACGTGTGTGTGTGTATGAATGTGTGAATGTGTGCGTGTGTGAGTATGTGTATGTGTGTGTATTTCTTTCGTACATGTACGTCTGTGTATATACATATATGTGCATATATATATATATATGTATATATATATGTGTGCGTGTGTGTGTGTGTGTGTGTGTGTGTGTGTGTGTGCGCGTGTGTGTGTTTAAGAACGCAGAACGCAGCGTTATATTGCTAAATGTTTCATTGAGAAAAGTTTAGAAAAACCTGAAGTACAGAGACACTTCCTTCCTTCCTCTCTCACATCACCGTTACGTACAATGCTTTATTCTTTAACTTTATCCGTTATTTTTCCTCCTGAAAACTCGCCGCTGTGTTTGTCTTAAGTAATGTATACACGACATTTTGTGATACACTTATATTTTTGTATTATTTACTTTATCTATCATTAACTTAGATTTACATCACCTATATGTTAACGAAATAATTTTATTACAGAGATTAGCACGCTCTGTTCTTAACTCTTTTCTGCATCATATTCATCACGGTGTCCTAAGCCCAAATAAGTCCTTAAAACCTATTATAACGGCTAAATCCTTTCTATTCCTCGTTAATTTGTTAACTTAAGACGAACCAGAAAATTTAAGATAGAGCACCATGTTAGTTTTTTCTGTACGTTTCGCTTGTTTTCATTAAGTTAATAATCTTTCTTGATATTCCGATACATTTGCAGCAATTTACATCAATGCTTATTATGTTATCATTAATGTTATGTTTGCGTTGTTTTCCTTTCTGTAAACTTCGCATAGTTAATCTAACGCAGGTCCAGGGCCGGGTTAAGACCCATTGAGGACCAAAGCACTTAAAAGATTTTGGTTTCTTCGTATATATTTAACTCAAAATATAAACAATAATAAACCATAAAATAAATCTTTATTTTTCAAAATAAAACAAACAACACTAACAATAAGATGGAAAATAATGTTTATTTTTGTATACTTCCAGTTTATTGATATTTGAAAAAATTTCTATTTTTCTTGATTGCAAAGTCTTTGATCAGATTCTCAAAATTAAGCTTACGAAAGACACCCACTTCTATACTTAGTAGAAATAAGGAATTCCGAATAATATTTTAGCAAGTTTAATGGGATTTCTTTTGTGCTATAAACCATTTGTCATTTCTGTGATGTCTCTGCTTTCTTTGATACCCTAAGCACGTGCCTATTTTATTTAATGGTAAATCCAGCGCTGTGTGTCCCGGTAAATCTAACAGATACATGTATCAGAATTCTTATCAGTGTGACATAATATAATATAATATCGTATAATTTATATAAATCTGTATGTATGTGTATGAAAGGAGAAAGCTAATTCGAAGACTACAGATCCAGTCCATCACTGGAACTGTAAAAATCTGTAAAACTTTCCAGAAGTTTATCATTTAAATTTATATGAACATGTCTAGATATGCAATTATATGCATAAGAATACATACATAAAACATACAAATCTGCACATGCATACATGTGAATACATACACAAAGCAAAACATATAAATCTGCACATATACATACATACATGCATACAAAAGTACCCTGTTGTTGATGTTGACATTCCAATGAAGGAGCCTTGGATCTAGGTTAGAAACTGGTTCTTTTTTTAACGGCAAGAAATCTTGAAATAAACTGAATAATGACATACATACATACATACATACATACATACATACATACATACATACATACATATATAAGAGGATATCTATGGACAACTGCTTCGAAACCTCCAGGTTCTATATCCAAACTATGAATTCAAATTCATACCAATAATACTTGGAGCACTAGGTTTTATGAGTAAATGCTTAAAGGAGAATCTGGATAAATTGGAATTGTCAGAACGAGAAACTGACCTGTTGATTCGTACATTACAAGTGCAATCTGTGAGTAGAACAGTAAAAATATGCAAGACTTTTCTCAAGTTCCAAATGTGAATTTGTCTGTGTTAACTACATCTCAAAGATGGAGCCTTGTATCTTTGTTGGAAACCGGCTCCCCACTCAATGGAAGATTTATAATAATTAAAACATAGAAGAGACATACATACATACATACATACATACATACATACATACATACATACATACATACGTACATACATACATAGGTACGCGCATAAACCTTCGATGTGACACACGTTTGTCGTGGGAGGCTTCTGAAAAATGTACGATGAATACCATCTCCAATATTAATGCCTCAAGTACCAACCTTATTAAATAACTTCTACTCACATTTACTAGCATCTTTTATTCAAGATAGTGGATATATTGGTCTCAAACTAAGAATTCATCATACTGAGGATCGTTATAAACAACACGACTAGATACATCAGCGACGTTGGTAAATGACCGAAATGAATTGAAAAGCCAAAACAGAATCTTCGTAGTTTTAGTCACAGAAAAACCGAAATTTTTAAGCAACATTCTGTTGAAAATATAAACTCGAAAATATTAATGCAATTGGTACAAGATGGCCGAAAAATATCACACCACTGGTGATTGGATTAGAAAAAGATTATAGAGAACAAATTTCAACCAGAACTAAATTATTTCACGAGAAAACAATTGCACACGCCTGCTGCAGTCGTTAAACGCAAGAAGACGGTTGATGACTATAATTTTATTTTCAAAACTCAGAACAGCGAACAAATAAGTGTAAACGACCATATTCATAGTACGCGTAAGCAGATGATAATAATAATAATAATAATAATAATAATAATAATAATAATAATAATAATAATAATAATAATAATAATAATAATAATAATAATAATAATAATAAGAGATAACTCGAATGTGG
>NC_068985.1:13577939-13579436 GCF_001194135.2 Octopus bimaculoides
ATAATAATAATAATAATAATAATAATAATAATAATAATAATAATAATAATAATAATAATAATAATAATAATAATAATAAGAGATAACTCGAATGTGGAATCTAAAAACAGAAACAATTCCTATCATAGTAGGTGCCTTAGGTATAATAAAAAAATATTCAGACAAATACATAACAAAAATACCAGGACTTACAAATATATATAACATACAGAAAATAGCACTACTGGGCACTGCACACATTCTACGCAAAACACTTTCAATACAGTAAACATAAGAGCACCACAGCAAACCACAGCACATACCCAAGGCGCACAGAGCTGCGCTCGGTAGTGAAGTGAAAGCACGTTATAAAAATAAAACTACTGAACAATAATAATAATAATAATAATAATAATAATAATAATAATAATAATAATAATAATAATAATAATAATAATAATAGACCAAGCTTGAACCAGCGGAAAGGCGACAACGAGATCGTTCAATCTGATGGAAATAACGACGAATTATCTTTTAAATTGCATCCTTCTGTCTTGAATTTAAAGAAAGAAGGCATTAAACAATGTGCCAGAATGTCTTAAAGCGACAGGATAATCACTCCTGGAAAGCCTTTGAGTATAACTCCACTCAATCAGTGGTGATTTTGGCATTAACAACAGCAGAGTTGATTTCAACTTCCACAATGTAAGTTCGCAGGACGGTTAACTGTCCACATCCAGTTTCCCATAACTATAACAGTGGTCATGATAATGTGTGTATTGTGATCTAGGAGACTGGAGAAGATTATCTGAGCTGGGTTTCGAATGAAATATTTCAAGAAAAGAGCATTTTGTTGCTAAACCGAGCAGGGGAGAGAGCCCCTACCAACTTCTACCGACGGGACCAGCAGACCACCCTGGTTTCGGGCTATTCCTGCCTCTCTTCAGTACCAGACACCTCGTCTGCTAGATATGGCAATAGCTCCCTTCTGCTCGCAATATATATTATTTCAAGCGACATACAGTCGCTGGTTTGCAACAGGCAAACAAACAAGCGATTAAAATGTGTCATAGATTGATAAAGACGGATCAAAAGGTCGCTGGTCTAACGAATACTATCAGTTGTGGGTCGATACTCAACGAATCCAAATAAACATTTGTTACTAACAGAAACTAAAAAGAGAAAAGAACCGCTTTAGAGACAGCAAGACAAGAAGATTTAAATGGAGATTCATCATCCTGCAGCAGGTGTCAAAATTTGTCAGTAAGAAATACAAACATCGCAAGAGAGGAATTGAAAAACAATAATTAACAAGAAATTCAGGCGAGATCAATCAGCTGTCTATATAGAGATCGGGAGACAGTTAATGAGAAGCACAAAGTGTCCTTCCCATGAGGATACGAATTCATTCTAAAGAAAACCTGGTGTTGGAAAAGATATTTTACCAGAAAGTAAGGCAACCGTGTGTGTATATATATGTGTGTGTGTGTGTGTGTATTTATGTATTTGTGTATTATG
>NC_068985.1:13579446-13581753 GCF_001194135.2 Octopus bimaculoides
ATATATATATATATATATATATATGCATACATAGATATATGTACATTATTCATATATATCTATGTATATACAATATACGTATATGTATATATATATATATATATTTATACATATACACACATACATATATATATATATATATACATACACACACACACACATATATATATAGTAAATCCAAAAAAGAAGAACAAATACTAAAAAACAACACCACGAGAACGTGGTACATGTAAAGTATTAGTAGACGCTCAGGGAAGGAAAGATGGATGGTTTAACGTTTCGAACAAACGCTCTTCTTCGGAAATACAAGAAAGTCCAATAGAAGGGAAGACGGAGGAAGGAAATCGCCAACGAGTGGTTGGGTCATCCTATAAATAATGCGGTTTTAGCATGAACTAAAGGTCGGAGCAGGACGGAGTGAACTAGCTGCATCAACTTGCTATAAAAGCAGGTAGTAGTTTTACCTTGTATTTATTCTAAGTGCAAGTTCTGAAGAGTGCAGTTCGATTTTAACAGTTATTTTTTCAAAGTTATAATGTAATTGACAAAGGAGCATATTTGGTATATTTTGCTTTATGAGTTCAATAAAGGCAACAACGCAACGGAAAGTACGAGGAATATTAATACGGTATATGGGGATCGGACAATAAGCGTAAGTCAGTGTCAATGGTGGTTCCAGAAATTCCAAGCCGGAAACTACAGCCTAGAAGATGAGCCTTATCCTAGATCTGTAGAGCTCGATGAGGACATCCCGCAAGTCCTGGTGGAACAAAATCCCATCATAACTGTCGAGGAACTAACAGAGAAGCTTGGATTTAATCATTCAACCATTCATTAACACCTACGTACCGTCGGAAAAGCTAGCAAATTGGGTCAATAAGTTCCTCACAAACTTTCCGAGTCTAATCGCGTGAAGAGTGTGAATATGTGCTCTTCCTGGCTGTCACATCTCACGAATGAACCTTCTTTGGACCGAATAGTGACTGGTGACGAGAAATGGGTTCTCTATAAAACTCTCAAACGCCGAAGAGAGTGGGTGGGGTCTTCACCCACGTAAGGTGTTGTTATCTGTTTGGTGTGATATGAAAGGTTTAGTCCACTTTGAAGTTTTAAACCCCAATCAAACGATAACAAAGGAGATCTACTGCGAGCAGCTTGAGCATCATAAGTCAGCGATAGAAGAAGAACAACCATCATTGATTTCAAGACGAAATGTGTTCTTCCATTAAGATAATGCTCGGCCACATACAGCGAGGATGAACAAATATGAATCCTTTAGATGAGGTCAGAACAGTACTGGAGGAATATTTTTCGTCACGGAAAAGTGAATTTTTGAAGAGTGGCTTTGCAAATCCACCTGATAGATGGAAGAGCGTTGTAGAGAATGAAGGAGAGTATATTTTAGATTTTTAAAATTTGTTTATCTTAATTTTGAAAAATAAAAGAAATATTAAAAAATCACATTATTTATGGGATGACCATTAGATGAATACAAAAAATGTATATATGTATACATATAAAAAGGTCCGACTTGCACAAAATACAAATGATTTAGAGAAGAGAATTAAAGGGGTTAAGGAAAAGTATTACAAATCCAACAGCTGTTTCTGGTGGCTCAGTGCTCCATGATAATGTGTGTGCATTGATTCCATCATAAGATGACACGAACTTCCGTTTTCGGGAAAAAGATCTTACATTTGAGACGTTAAAGCGAAGAAGTTCGAAGATGGAATTATAGAAATTACAGTGATGTACAGTGTACACTTACCCATGATATGAATTAAAACAAATAGGATGTTCTGTAAAACGTGGCCATAGCAAACGAAACATAGTATCAACGGAACAGCCTGCTCGTGAAATTAACGCGCGAGTGGCTGGGCACTCCACAGACACGTGTACCCTTAACGTAGTTCTGGGGGAGATTCAGCGTGACAGAGTGTGACAAGGCTGGCCTTTTGAAATACAGATACAACAGAAAACAGGAAGAAAGAGGAAGAAAGTTGTGGGGAAAGAATACAGCAGGGTTTCGCCACCTACTTCCGGAGCCTCATGAAGCTTTAGGTGTTTTCGCTCGATAAACACTCACAACGCCCGGTCTGGGAATCGAAACTGCGATCCTAAGACCGCGAGTCCGCTGCCCTAACCACTGGGCCATTGCGCCTCCACATACATACATACAGAGAGGGAGAGAGAGAGGAAGAGAGAGAGCAGTTTATTATACGTTTAGCCTTTTTAAATTTTCAGTTACGATAACAAGTAACATACATACATACATACATACATACATACATACATACATACATACAT
>NC_068985.1:13582006-13583434 GCF_001194135.2 Octopus bimaculoides
CTCTCTCTCTCTCTCTCTCTCTCTCTCTCTCTCTCGCTCTCTCTCTCTCTCTCTCCATCCCTCTCTCTCTCTCCATCCCTCTCTCTCTCTCAAGCGAAGGGAAAATTTATATCATTTGGACAGAGATAATCCGTGGAATTAAACTTTTGATCCTGATTTTGTATAATTAATCAATTCCGAACACTACTTCTATGCTTGTATTGAGTAAGTTAATAATCTTCATTCTTGTTCCGTTAGTGAAGGGATACAGTTCGTTCGAACATATGGCGCCCCACTTTAAATTAGGTTTACTAGGTAGCATGGGAGGTGAGTCAGTGAGTTCAAAAATACAGGTGAATAGTTAGTTCTTCATTACATCTTACTTTAATTATATCAAAACATAGATATGAAACTATTTCTCCTGGGAATATCTATAGGTCTTCTACATTAAATATTAATGAATGAATGCTTCTTGGAATAAGTATAAACATTATCAAATGACAATAACATCTTCACTTCCCAAATAAAATTACTTTTGTCTCAAATGCTGTGTCAACGTTGGTGACATTCTTCAAGCGTCTGCCAAACACAATAAGAGAATGCTCCGAAATCATGAATGCGTCGTCAATAATGAAAAGGATTTCATTCTCGATCAAGGAACATTAATCTGATGTGTTTCAACACTCGTATCAGTTGCCTTACCAATGATAGATTATATTTTCGGTTTCCTTTCATAGTTTCTAAGTCAGTTGTCTGACACAAATAATATGTGTTCGTGTATAAAATATTATGTTACAGATTTCGTCCCAGAGTAGCGATAGCTTATGTTTATAACGATACTCACGTAGATCATAAAAGAATAATCCTATAGCTTCACTTTGCTTTTGCTCTCTTTCGTATCTCCTAATATTCTAATGAGCGTAGTGTTTTTATATATTTGTATATATATTTATATATAAACAATATATGAGTATATGCATATATATGTACATATATGTATATACGTTCATCTATATCTACATATAGATACATAACTGGGTACATGACGTGCCAAAGAACAAGGATAAAATGGTAGACAAGGTGCAACAAACAAGCAGGCCACATAGAAACATCCCCTTCATCAGCTGCCACCATTAAAACTCTGGCGTTTCGAAGAATTAAGGCAGTACGCATCGTTAAAATGGTTCTTCCCACGAACACAAATTAAATTGTTTTCGTGGAGGGTAGTGGCGGACGGAAAACAAGACAGGAAAACGAAACGGTGAAATAAACAAACAAAAAGGCTGTACAGCCAGACGTGAAGTGTGTATGTCTTGAACGCTATATATATATATATATATATACATATATACAAAGTATGGAGGTTTAGTTCACAGGTGATCTGAACGATTAGGTACGCTAGGCAAGTGCTGTAACGAATTACTGGGGCTCCAAGGCTGTGTGTGTGTG
>NC_068985.1:13583637-13585690 GCF_001194135.2 Octopus bimaculoides
TCTGTGTGTCTGTGTGTGTGCGTGTGTGTATGTATGTATATATATATTTGTCGAGAATCACACCGGATGTAGAGGAGGATAGAAAATAGTAATTCAGTGAAGAAGAAGTAGAGAGAGTAATAGCTCTGACTGCTGAAGGAGTAAGAGAAAGTAATAGTAATGGGAGAAAAGAAGGGGTGATAGATGAATAAGGAAGGAAGGGGTAGAAAAAATAGGCGTTTCAATTCTGTGAGTATATGGGTGTATGTGTGTACAAGGTAAGTATGTGAATGTATGTGTGATTATTATGTACCTTGTTTTGTACTTTATTTATATATAAAATACAATTGGCCGTCATTATTGAAGGCACGTGGTCAGCTAGTATCTAATACTTAAGACTTTAAACGTTTATCTATTCACCAGTGTGCCTCAGTATGGTTTTTCTTTTTCTATTATAGGTACGGGGCCTGAGAGAAGCCCGTCGTATATATATATATATATATATATATATATATATACGATGGGCTTCTCTCAGTTTCTGTCTACCAAATCCACTCACAAGGCTTTGGGTAGCCCGAGGCTATAGTACAAGACACTTGCCCAAGGTGCCGCGCAGTGTGACTGAACCCAGAACCATGTGGTTGGGAAGTAAGCTTCTTACCACATAGCTACTCCTGCGCCTATATATATGTATATTCATTACGTTGCTCTCTCCCTCCCCCTCTCTCTCTCTCTCTCTCTCTCCCTCTCTCTTCCTCCCTCTCTGTCTCTCTCCCCCTCTCTCTCTCTCTCTCTCTCTCTCTCTCTTTCTCTCTCTCCTTAAAAGAAGTCAGTTATTTTCAAAGCTGGAGAGAGATGAGCTTCACCAGTTCTAAAGTAACCAAAAATATGTTATATGACACACTGGTGATTCTTATATTGGAAATAATATACTTGCTGGCGTGTGCAAGGCTTCGACAAGCAGGAATTAATTAATCAGTGGCACCTTAAACAAATCTATGTATGTACGTATGCAAACATACATAGACACATATCCAAAAGATACCTACGCGACTAATGAGTGGAAGATAAGACTTATTTATGATTTGAACTCATGAATAAGCGTTCGAAATATATATTCTAAAATCTAATACAGCACTGAGTTTGGTTATTTCACTTCATTCAATAGAATGAAGTGAAATAACCAACACCACTCTCTCTCACTCTCTCTCTCTCTCTATCTCTCACTCACTCTCTCTCTCTCTCTCTCTCTCACACACACTCTCTCTCTCTCTTCTTGCAAGCTCTTCTCTCTCTTCTTGCAAGCTCTTCTCTCTATTCTCTGCCCCATTTTCATGTCTTTATCTCTCACTTGCTTTCTTTCTCATTCCGCCTCCAGCGTTCTCAGTCTGTACCTGTAAATGCGTTTCTGTGTCTGTGCGCATCAGTAAATTATTAAAAGAAGTAATAACGCTCTTTTCATTTCTACCAGTGTTTGTGTGGCTATGAACTAGATAAATTATCTATCTATTATACACACACATATGTATATGTGTACAAATATATATATATACATTATCTATTATATAAGAGTGTATACAGAAGTGTGTATATATGTATATGATAGATAACAAATAAATTAATAACGGAAATTGTATTCCTACCTATCTGCTATGCATACATACATATATACATACATAAATATATATATGTGTGTGTGTGTGTGTGTGTGTGTGTGTGTGTGTGTGTGTGTGTGTGTGTGTGTGTGTGTACATACATACATATATATATATATATATAAAGAATATGCTTATGATTTCTTCCTATAACTATTTACGTGGCTGTGTATGAACATGTATCGTGACGGATAAATTAAGAGTGCACTACGTGTGCAGTGTATGTCCTTGTTAGCGTATGCATATGTACATATATGTTTCTGTGTATGGATTATGTATATGTGCGTATGCACTTCTATGCCTGTGCTTGTGTAGAGCATGAGATGTAGATTAAGCGTGTACTATTCTGCTCTAGAATATCTGTATGCTTGTGTGTGTGAGTGTGTGTGTGTGTGTGTGTGTGTGTGTGTGTGTGTGTG
>NC_068985.1:13587541-13590828 GCF_001194135.2 Octopus bimaculoides
GATCGTGAAATTAACGTGCAAGTGGCTGAGCACTCCACAGACATGTGTACCCTTAACATAGTTCTCGGGGATATTCAGCGTGACACAGTGTGACAAGGCTGACCCTTTGAATTACAGGCACAACAGAAACAGGAAGTAAGAGTGAGAGAAAATTGTGGTGAAAGAGTACAGCAGGGTTCACCACCATCCCCTGCCAGAACCTCATGGAGCTTTAGGTGTTTTCGCTCAATAAACACTCACAATGCCCGGTCTGGGAATCGAAACCGTGATCCTATGACCGCGAGTCCGCTGCCCTAACCACTGGGCCATTGCGCCTCCACTGACCTTATATATAGATATATATATGTAATGTTTGTATGTATGTATATGCATGTCTTTGTGTTTGTGTTTGCCCTTCCCCCATCTTGCACCGCTTAATCATCAATGATGAGTTATTCACGTGCCTGACTTTGCAGTTCGGCAAAAGAGCGATAGAATAAGTATCAGAAGTTAAAAAGCGAGTGCATGGAACCTTACCAAATCTGTAACAACATCTCTAATACAGTAAAATCACTACCAACCCCGTAACAGCTCGCCAGTGCTGAAACAGCAACAAAGCCGAACAAGCAGCCTCTTGAACAAATGCCGAAGCCTCAACCCAGTCGCCCGATCATCCATAAATCGCAGTCAATCTTCCCTCACGTCATGCAATGTTGTCATGACAATGTAGTACATATATCAGTTTCAAATGTTGGCACAAGGCCAGCAATTACGGAGGAGGGGATAGTTGAATGTTTCAACCCCAGTGCACAACTGGTACTTATTTTATCAACCTCGAAATAATGAAAGGCAAAGTCGACCTCGTAGGAATTTGAATAAAGACGGACGAAATGCTGCCAAGCTTTTCGTCCGGCGTGATAACGATCTTGCCAGCTCGTCAAGTTATGGCAGCGTCATACTAGTTTCAAATTTTGGCACAGAGTGAGGAATTTCAGGGGCGGAGTGCTAACGATTCCGCTAGCTTGCCATTTTGTTGTAGTACATATGAGATGGTTATGTCTGGAACGCCTTTAATCATAGCTCTACTTGATGTAGTCTTATTTTAGGTTAAACAACCAACTAGCGCCACTCGTTATTCTACCAAATACTACCAGATGTACCGCCTCCAATCTCAACAACAAAACTAACAGCAACAATGAGCCAACGAGGGACTCCACACGAGGTCGCACAGTCGGCTAGAAATAGCTGCGGAAAATTGCTCGAATCGCAACATGCTGTCTTTGAAAACCAAGAAGGAAAGAGTACCTAATGCAATATGAGATATGTTGTAAAAGACGGGAAGGTCGTGGCTCAAGCGCTTTGATCAACAACAACAACATATCCAAAAGAGTACCCTAACTGTATACAATCACTATCACCACTTTATTATTACATTTTATATAACCACATCAACATCAACAACAACAATAGTAGCGCAACGCCGCCATTGCATTGAGAATAACAATGATAAAACCCTTTCGCCATAACCTTCTGCCTTTTCTACATACTGCAGAATAAGAATTAAACGAACCGATTAATAGAAAATCTTAGTTTATGATTCTCATTGTTATAAAATGACCATTGATTTAAGGTTCATAATACAAACAACAGACCACTATAGTTTATTAGGATTCATTTGTCAAAACCGCTAAATATGGCTGGCGTTATTTACACTAGGCGTCTGGATATTGGAATATTTGCTCATAAAATAACAGATTTGTGGGTTGTGCGTGTGTACTGGTGTGTGAAGCCTTGTGTCGTTGTGTGTGTATAAATATATTGGTTGTGTGTTATGTGTGTTGCTTATACACATATATGAATGTATTCACGTAACACGAAAACATAAGCGATACACATTCTTAGACATATACATGCCAAAAACACAGATAAGTACAGATGCGCATACACACGCGTATATGAGTGTGTATTGCAGCTATAGAAAATGGTTATATATTTCATTGATTATATATATATATATATACACTCACGCACGCACACATACATATATACATACATATGCGTGGGTGCGTGCATTTGTAAATGCGCGTAAATAAGTTATTAATGATAGATAGATAGATAAATAGATAGATAGTTAGATAGATAGATAGATAGATAGATAGATAGATAGACAGCGAGATCGGTAGATAGACAGACAGACAGACAGATAGATAGATATCTTTTTATTATAGTCACACAGGGCTAAATACAGAAAATGGACAAATTACAAAGTAGAGCTTTTCTTGTGGGGGGGGGGGATAATTTCGATCAAAAGGAATCGCGGGAAGAAAAAAAAAACGTGGGTGTGGGGGCGATCAATAGGGATCGTGTATCACAGTCGATGTAAAAAACGGGGAACAGATTAGGTTTATCCGTGGAGAGAAAAGCCTACGGAAAAGACCACGGTCACCTCAGGCTTTTTTTTTTTAAGGTATAGATAGATAGATAGATAGATAGATAGATAGATAGATAGATAGATTATATACACATACATATTTTTCCATGCTTATAAAACTGTGTTCCAGTGCTGAAGAATACCAATACCAACCATAATAGAACTAATTCCTTTGAGTTCATCAACACTGTATTTAACTCGTAATTTTGATAACGAGCCCTGTGCAATACTACAATATATCAATAGCGATTATTGCTACCGACCTATAGTTTTCAAGAACTTAACTAAAAGTAAGCCCTGTAATACTATTTGGATTACCGTCAACTTTTTTTTTTTTTCTTTAAACGTAAAAACGAACATATGTATAAAATTCCTAGGGCAGCGTGCTGGCGAGAGTCGGTAGCACGCCGGTCAAAATGCTTAGAGTCATTTCGTCCGTCTTTACGTTCTGAGTTCAAATTCAGCCAAGGCCGCCTTTGCTTTTGATCCTTTCGTGCTCGTTAAAATAAGTGCCAGTTCAGTACAAAGGTCTATGAAATTTATTAGACCCATCCCCTAAAATGTCAGGCTTTGTATATTTAGCAGAAATAATATGTATAAGATTCTAGCATTTAAAGACAAGCATTTTCTAGCATTTAAAGACAAGCAATTTTTTTATGTAAACTGTTTGAAAGTTACCAAATGCTTCTAACCTGAAAAATATGTTATCATAGAAACTCCACTCACAAGGCTTTGGATGGCCCGAGGCTACAGTACAAGAAACTTGCCCAAGGTGCCAAGCAGTGGGACTGATCCCGGAACCATGTGGTTGGTATGCAAGCTACTTACCACAGCTACTCCTGCGCTTTTATATATATATATATATATATATATATAT
>NC_068985.1:13590943-13593853 GCF_001194135.2 Octopus bimaculoides
AATACAAAAATGGGACAAGAACGCAAAACATCCAGACAGTTATGTGATACAAAAAAGGGACAACAAAACATCCAGACAGATGATACAAAGAAAACAAGGACGGGTCATTCGAAGTTTTCTATCCTCAGTCGAGTTCCAGATTATCTTTGCAATTTCGGCTGGTTATACACGAGATTGTTCCAATCTAGCCAGCCCTAAGGAAAAATTAAGCTAAGAGCATTAGATTCCTTGGAAGAAAGCAGTGAATGTATACGAAAACATACATTCGCTGCTTTCTTCCAAGGAAAATATGTTACCGCTAAGCATTTTGCCCGGCGTGCAAACGATTCTGCCAGCTCGCCACCTGAATAATTGTAGAATATTATTCTTTTTGTTTTTGAGCAGTTGCCTGGTGCCTTCATTTTTACTGACATTGTTTTGTACATGCAGTCTGAATGTCACCATACAACAGAGAAAGAGTATGTGCACTGATATTAAGCCACTTCCTCTTTCTTTTCTTCAGAGAAAGAAACTACTAATATTGCTGTTTCCCTCGAAGCTTATTGATGTAGGCAGAAACTTTCAAGCTTTAATATCTATGGAGTAGATTTCCTCACAAACTAGACAAGTGTCCCGAAATATTTGCACCAATACTAGCATTGTAACTGCATTGTAAGATATTGACTTATGGTAAGTGGAAAGCCCTGACTACCTTATTTAAAAGACTCGTATGATATTCTCTGTTCATTCTAGGTTTACTCACAATGTCTTTGTATGATTTATCTTTACCAGTAAGTAGGTATTTTGTAGCAATCGTTGTGCGGCGTGTGTCAGATAACAAAGGGGTCTGTGTTCGGAAAACTCGTTTCTGCTTTCAACTGTCAAAAACGAACATTTCTTTTTGTCAAATATATCACTAGAGCATATTACTAAATTCATTTGTTTCTCACCATTGTAAATATTTTGAGTATAAATTTTTACTTCGCCCATAAAGAAATTATGAATAACATTAGTGTCTCTTGCTGTTGTGAACTCCAGAACATAAATCAGGATTTTCTCAAAGAAAACAAAAATAGTTTTAGTTCCAAAATAAGCAGAAGCATGGACATACTGTCTCCTGAGAATATTCTTTCAAATTATTTATAACATCGAAGATAATAGATTCGCTTGCAGTTATAAGTAAGGGTTGTGAGTCATATTTCTGTAAACTTTCCAATGCCAACCGCGATGGCAGCAAGCACATATACCAAACTGCAGTGATTTCAACAGACATGAGATAATAAAAAAAAAAAAATCTAATTCCTTTCTGTAATGAAGCCACGTTGCCACAAGGTGTTGTTTTCTCTTGCTTTTAGATTCGGACAGTACAGCTTTATTTATCAAAATATTGGTATTGGCGGTATTCTTGTTATCAATGCTTAATCGTACGAGCAAAATCCCAGGCGATGAAATGTATTTTTTTATAATCAGGACGAATGTCGCTAAACTGGAAAGTAAATCATGTTTTTCTTGTCTTATAACAGAAGAAAAAGCAAGTTACTGATTTAAGTTTAGCCAAGGAAGAATCATTGTAGTTAGAAACTTTCAAATATACGTTTTAGAAGGTCGGCCACCCTGCTCGTCTTTTGTTTGTGATCCCATCTTTTGTGCTTACATGTAAGAGCATATAAGTATAGGTGTATGTGTGTGTGTATATATAGATTCCTTCATTCTTTTATTCTTTTATTTGTTTCAATCATTTGACAGCGACCATCCTGGAGTACCGCCTTTACTCGAGTAAATCGAAACCAGGGTTTATTCTTTGCAAGCCTAGTACTTATTCTATCAGTCTCTTTTGCCGAACTACTAGTTTACGGAGACATAAACACACCAACATCGGTTGTCAAGCAATGCTGGGGGGAACAAACACAGACACACACATACACACACATGCACACACACAGATATATATATATATGTGTGTGTGTGTGTGTGTGTGTATATATATATATATATATATATATATATATATATTTCAATTTGTAGCAAATAATTCACGAGAAAAATAGTTCACGGATAAATAATTTGCGAAGATAGCATTGACTCTGTTATTATCTAATGTAACAGTTTTAAAATGATAATAGCAGAATCAATAATATAGGCGCTTGCAGGCCCCCAAAAAGCATTAAATCGCTGAAGGATTACAATTAATCAAAGGGCATACTAAGTATGTCTACCTGCTGGAAATAACAGTCAAAAGTCTTATTTAAATCACCAGAATACACGGATAACAACTACAGAAATCAACCGTCCGAAGGCAAACGGGCTAAGGCAACCTCTCCTCATACTTCTCAGTACTTGGTCTCACGTGGACCGGTTTCTGGACTGAGATCATAGCCTAACCTTCCTCAGGACGCGTTACCATGACAGAGATCCCCAACCCGTCGTTCTGAAGTCTGCGCTGCAACGGATTCATTTTGCGCCAAAATAATGGCAGTCACCGGTGTGAAAATAATTTCAATACGGAGTAAATAATTCGCGAGAAAAATAATTCACGAAAAAATCATTTGCGAAGATATCATTGACTCTGTTACTATCTAATGTAACAATTTAAAAATGATAATAAAAGAATCAATAATATAGGTGATTGCAGGCCCCCAAAAAGCATTAAATCGCTGAAGGATTAAAATTAATCAAAGGACATACTAAATATGCCGTGAATTATTTGCTCAGTATTGAATATATATATCCGCTCACAAGGCTTTGGTCGGCTCGTGGCTATAGTAGAAGACACTTATTCAAGGTACCACGCAGTGGGATAGAACCCGGAATCATGTGGTTGGGAAGTAATCTTCTTGCCACATAGCCACTCCTGCGCCTATCCACACAACAACCCCTGCGCCTGTGTGTGTGTGTGTGTGTGTGTGTGTGTGTGTGTGTGTGTGTGTGTGT
>NC_068985.1:13593932-13597230 GCF_001194135.2 Octopus bimaculoides
TGTGTGTGTGTGTGTGTGTGTGTGTGTGTGTGTGTGTGTGTGTGTGTGTGTTCTTTATTTCAAAATTCCTCAACTGTAAAACAAGATAGATCTGCACTGCAGCCCAGAAACATGGCTCTATTTTGGAGGTTTAAACATCAGTCATCTATGTATGAGTGGATGCACGCATGTCATCGCATGTCTATTCCTTGTGCTTTCTTATTCTGAAGTCTTCCATTTCAGTCTCAAAGATGTCAACATAAATATTATATGCTTTTGGTGTAATGCTAAAACAATAATTCTTTCAGATTTCTTCTAACTATACTTCATTTCGGTTTAAATTATTTTTTTTCTTTTCTACAGAATAAATCTGCATCTTCTTAAAAAAGGAACTTTTATGTTGTCTTTTGAATACTACTACATCACTCAGGAGACTGCTGATTGATTTCAACTGAATTTCTTAATTATTTTTCTCCCTCGATATCATTGATCAATATCAAAATCTAATCAATAAGCCTCTTATCAATACTAGTCGTTTTAAAATGTTCTGTTTTGTAGTGGGTGCTTTAAAACACGGAATTATCATTTCGTTAAACTTTTCAAAAATACATTTCAATTGATTTATCTTCTTCACACTTCCAGATCACTTATTATTGTAACTGCAGCTATAGCGGTTGGTAGCTTAGAGTGGACGGTCAGCCTATCTACGAGAAAATACAGTGGCGGTTGTAGTTTCACTTGTGTTGCAAATATTTGGGTAATACGAAGAAATTCATGCACTGAGAGGCGCATGTTTTTCGAATAAAGTTATCAATCTTCTTTTCACGTTTGGCAAATGCTGGTGTGGTTATTTTGTTAAGAGATAATTTAGTACAAGACAAATTTCGTCGGAGTAGAATTTAATTCTATTCATATATAGACGAAGCTGTGGTTGTGTGGTAAGAAGTTTGTTTTCTAACCACAAAGTTCCGGGATCCATCCTACTACGTGGTAACTTGGGTGAGTGTCTTCTACTATACCCTTGGGTGACCAGAGTGAATTTTGTGGACGGAAACTGAAAGGAGCCCATCGTATATGTGTGTATATTTGTCTATGTGTGTGCATATGTGTGTGTGCGCGCCTATGTGTGCGTGCGCATGTGTGTATATGTGTGTGTATGGGTTTTTTCATCCACCACTGCTTTACAACAGGTGTTGGTGTGTTTATGTCCCTGTAACTTAGCTCTTCGGCAAAACGGATCGATAGAATGAGTACCATGCTTATAAAAGTACAAGTACTGGAATCGTTTCGTTCGACTAAACCCCTTCAAGGTGGCGGCCCAGCTTTGCCGCAGTTCAATTGTGAAGCAAGTAAAAGAGTCGTTATTATGTTCATATCTACCAGGAAAAAACTTTATAATTTCGATTTCTTCCATAACTACTACAAGTGTTAAAAAGTTGTTGACCTTTTTTGGTGTTGTTTTTCTTCAGTTGCTTCTCCATGTTGCTGAGGTTGAGCCCAGTGATGTTTGTAGCTGTTCTCAATTTGGTGAATTCCATTTTGAGACGAATACCTCAACGATCTTTAGTAAAAGCTGTTTTCAGTGAATGTTACAAGATGAATAACCAGTTATTTCACAAGGTTGATAGTCATGGCAATATGGCTACATATGGTATTTATCGAAAATTGAATGCATAATACTTCATATGAAATATGCATCTATCCATGCTGAGTGATGCGCTTTACCTATGCATGTGTGAATATAGGTATGTTCTCTTCTCTTACTTACTATTTGAAATCTTCTTCTAAGGAAGGAGCTGGTCTCTAACAAAGATACAAAGCGCCATCGTTATAATGTGGAAAATATGAACCAATTTACATTTTAAACTTGAGAAAAGTCTTGTATATCTTTGATGTTCCACTTACAGATTAACACTTATGTATGTATGTTCTCTTCTATTTTTAATTATCGAAATTCGTCCCCTGAGGAAAAGGCTGGTTTCTAACAAAGATACAAAGACTGCATTCGGATAAAAGTTGTTTTATTATCAAACGCTGGAATGTAGATAGCACATTTTAAACTTGAAAAAAGTCTTGCATACCTTTACTGTTCCACTTACAGATTGAATTTGTAATGCGCGAATCAGTTGGTTGATCTCTTTTTCTGAAAACCCTAACTTACCTAGATTGTCACTTAGGCATTTACTGACAAAATCAAATGCACTATTTAGTATTGGTATGAATGTGAATTTATAATATTGATATATATATATATATATGTGTGTGTTTGTGTGTGTGTGTGTTTGTGTGTCTGTGTTTGTCCCCCCAACATCGCTTGACAACCGATACTGGTGTGTTTACGTCCCCGTAACTTAGTGGTTCGGCAAAAGAGGGCGATAGAATAAGTACTAGGCATACAAAGAATAAGTCCCGCGGTCGATTTGCTCGACTAAAGGCGGTGCTCCAGCATGGCCGCAGTCAAATGACTGAAACAAGTAAAAGAGTAAAAGAGTAAAGAGTATCAGTTGATTTCTATGACGGTACATTCTTTCTCTTGTCTGCATGTTTATCAGTAAGCGAGTGTTGTGTACAGGTAGGAAAATGAGGATTCCTATGACTGTTTATTTCTGAATTTTGATAAACGTGTGTATTAAGTTTGCATGGACTTTGTCTATCTGAATTTACACGCGAAGTTAGATATTTTTGTGTATCCGTGTCTATTGGTGTGTGTTTATGTGTCAGAGCGTGTGAAAAATATACTACTTTTTCTCTATCGATTAGAATGTGTTTCTAATATCTGTCTAATTGAATATATTTATATATATGTATATATATGTATGTGTGTATGTAAATATTTGTATGCGGTAGGTTTAGGTACGTATAATTTATGTACGTATGAGAATGAGCTTCTACGTGTGCAGATATCATTCTCTATGCTCACGTAATTATGCATGTGAGTGAAGAAATGTCTATGTGTATGTGCGTATATATGCAGCTTTGGAAAATAGCCAATTCTTCACCAAGGATAACCAATGTGTTGCCATCACAATGCCGCAAAAATTCTCTGGAAAATCTTCCTCTGCGATGATGCACAGCTGTTTAGAAAGAAATACTAAAACAGTTAATGACATGTATAGAATTATGTTTATATGCCTATATACACCGATAAACGTGTAAGCATCAATAGTGGCACAAACAAATATATATATTATATATATATATAGATAGATAGATAGATAGATAGATAGATAGATACATACATACATACATACATACATACATATACATATATGCATGTACGTATATATATATATATATATATATATATATATATATATAT
>NC_068985.1:13597392-13601233 GCF_001194135.2 Octopus bimaculoides
ATTCACATACATACACACATGCATGCATACATACATACAAAAATATACATACATACATACATACATACATGCATACATACATACATACATGCATACATACATACATACATACATACATACATACATACATACATGCGTATGCGTCAATGTGAATAAATAAAACAGAAAGGATAGGCTTGAAACATAAGATAGAAAGAAAATATGGCTTATTTACTGCGAGATTTAGAAATTTCGGTGACTATTTCTCTATATCTCTACTGATAACACAAACTTTGAGATTGCATTCGGATAAAAGTTGTTTTATTATCAAACGTTCACTACAAACTCTAAATTTATCTTCTCACTCGGTGCCTTTAATGTCGAACAGTTCGGATATAAGTATTTGCATACTGCCTCATCTCACATCCAACAAATGAACTGGTATCATCTCTCTTTTCAAAACACCGCTCCGAATTATTCTTGCTTAGAATGTCAAACGTATATAATCTGCAGTCAACAAGGTTGTATTTTTTTTTTATGGGCTCGCAGAATCGTTAGCACACCGTGCAAAATGCTTCGCGGCATTTTGTCCATCTTCGCATACTGAGTTTAAATCCCGCAGTGGTCGACTCTGCCTTCCGTATTTTCAGTGTCCTTTAAATAAATACTATTCAAGCACTTGGGTCAACAGTCCAAAGAAAGCTAGCAGGGCGAAACTTCTAAGTCACTGTCATTCTCTTTCTTGTAAACATATAGTACAACCACATGTTAATTGATCTAAGAAATGCAACTTACGCGTAGCAGAATGATCTCATATCTTTCTTAGACCCAGCAATTCCAACATACTGCTTAATTCGAGATCTGAAATTTTTAGCAGGTGTAGACACATGGACAGGTTTCTGTTATCGAATTGGAGAACGCCACTCGCTCCGGATTGAGTTGCTGTCTCGCAAGCTGTGACATATTTTCTGCTTTTTGTTCTAAACCAGTTGTATTTAATGAGATTGCTACAATTAGGAAGGACGAAGGTCTTAGTTGTCTTGATTTCGTTTCTTTTTTCTCGTTCCATTTTTTTGTACCAACCTTCATCACATTTTTTCCGCATTTTTTTCTTATTTTCTCACTGTCCTGTGTCCGTGATTTTAAAGGTTATATGTAACACATAAACAGATCCTGAAAGATTGCTTTCAGATACATGGTGTATTTTATAAATATGCCTGTTCAAGTATCATAATAGCATGAAACTGTTAGTGCCTCTTTTGGTTGTGTATTTAAATTGATATATGTGTGTATATGTGTGTGTGTGTGTACATGTACATATATATATTTGTTGTATGTGTATGTAAGTGTGTGTGCATGTGTGTGTGTATGTGCGTGTGTGTGTGTTATGATAGCAAGTCACAACGGTAGTTGAAGACTATGGAAAAGAAGGAAAAGATTACCGACTGAAAAATTGAAATAGGATAAGATTGAAGATGAAATGGTAATTGGAAAGTGATTTATAGTGTTTGAGGCTGGAGATGCAGTTGATGTAGAGACCAATGGTGCATGGAAGAATGGTGACCAAATGAGTTCAGGGCAGAAGAAAGGTAAAAAGAAGGAAATTGATTTTGCATGAATTATGGTATATTATTGAGGCACAAAAGGAACAAAAACTAATTGTTTTCAGTTGGAGAAGAAATGAGATAGACCTTGAAGTGGAGATAGCTAAATATTTGAATCTAAAACTAGAGGTGAAAAGGTATTGAAACAGCGATAAAAGTGGAATTTTGGGAGAGAAACACGATTAAGCAGATAAATTAAACAATGTAAGAGCAAGGAATCAGAGAAGCTTATGAAGTAATAAAGGAAATTAGAGGTAAAGTAACGAGATCAAAAAGACTACTTGTGTTTATTATTGATGAGGACTTAATAACGTTAGGTATAAATAATATTATATTAAGATGGATATAAAATTTTAATGTAGACGTGAACAAGCCAAGTAATGGGTAGAAATGCTCTGATAATTTCTGAACCATAAGAGAAACCGGAACAAGCTATGCATGAATATCTTTTGAAGAACTTGAGCAATTTAGAAACCGGAAAGGCTACTGCTGGATTAGATGGGACTGCAGGAGAAATGGTAAATACCGATTAGTAAATGTTGCTAGAGTATTATTAAAATCTGTTTAATAGTATAGTGAATATTTGAACAGATATCTGAAAATTGGAAAATCGACGTTAACAACATAAAAGGATGGATTTGAAAGAATGTGGCAATTGAGAGGTTCGGTTTGTAACCCCGCGTGTTCAGTTTGATTATCCTGAATAAGATACGGACTGCATTAAAATTCGTATTGGTTTCACATTGTGGCACAAGCCCAGCAATTTGGAGGGAGGATTAAGTCGATTACATCGACCCCAGTGTTCAACTAGTACTTATTTTATCGACCCCGAAAGGATGAAAGGCAAAGTCGACTTCGACGGAATTTTAATTCAGAAGGTAAAGACAGATGAAATGACGCTAAGCGTTTCGCCCGGCGTACTAACGTTTCTGCCCGCACGCCGCCTTGCGTTATAAATAATATTAATAAAAAGCAGGTTTCTGGAGACCGCGAGTTTCTAATGAGCAGATATTTCTTATTTGGGCATATTTTACAGCAATGTGGAATTTAAACGCTCATTGGGGATCGGTTTTGTAGACTCAGAAATGGTTTTTGGTAGCATGCATAAAATTGGTTTCAAATGTTGGCACTAGGCCAGTAATTAGTGGGTGGGGAAAAAGTCGATTACATCGATCCCCGAGCTCAGCTGGTACTTATTTTATGTACCCCGAAAGGATAAAAGGCAAAGTCAACTTCGGCGATATTTGAACTTAGAACATAAGGCTGGAAGAAATACCGCTAAACATTTAGCCCGGTGTGATAACGATTCTGACAGTTCGCCGCTTTAAAAGAACCGGAAGAGACGCCATGAAGTATTTTGGCTGACGTGCTAACGATTTTGGCAGCTCGTCGCCTCATAGTATGCATATTTCAAATATTTTGTATCTGCCAGAAACTTATTTCAATTTAATAGCTGAAAATGTCAAGGCATTAAATACTGAATAAATAAAAATAGAAATAAATGCGCCCTTTTAAAGCCTAGCCAGGCTCATGGGCCCGGTTTCCCGGTTTCAATGGCGTATGCGTTCCCCAGCTGGACGGGACACCAGTCCATCGCAGCGTTACTCATTTTTGCCATCTGAGTGGACTGGAGCAACGTAAAATGAAGTGTTTTGCTTACGAACACAACGCGTCGCCCGGTCCAGGAATCGAAACCACAATCTTACGATCATGATGCTGACACCCTAACCACTAAGCCACGCGCCTCCACACTGAATAAATGCAGAAATTCAAACTGGATGCGGAGTGCTACAGAGAGGTGTTCTTCGCCTCTCTTTTTCGCTGTTCTAATAAACTACGCGATAAAGGAAATAATCAAAGACAAAAAAAGGAGCTGAATGGATTTACGGAAAGTATTTGGCAGATTAGGATTTTGATGATGATATTGTCTTACGCAACATCAAAAGTATAAATAATAATATACAAGCCTGATGAGATACGCAAATATGTAAAGCTAAAATTTTATAGACCAAGGTTACGGATAGAACAAATATGTTATTAAATGGGTACCTACAGTAAAGAACTTGTATAGATGTATTATCTTATGGTTTATTAAAATACCCGTTATTGAATGATCCATGTTTTAATCTCTGGATTTCTTTATCTTGTTCTTCGCTTTAGATAAGAGTTTAAATGTTTTTCTATGCAGAGATTTTACCACTGGCATTTTGTATCTGTTTCGACATTTGCTACACCCATACAAGTATATGCATATATAT
>NC_068985.1:13601939-13608748 GCF_001194135.2 Octopus bimaculoides
ATATATATATATAATGTTAAATTCAAGACAGTTGAAAACCGTAAAAAGAACAACACAGTGAATAAAACTGGTAATGTAGTCAGAAAAATCAGAAAGAATACGACAAATATATTGGTTTTATGTTTTTTGAAATGAGTGCTGATGTTTCGGATGTCAGTCATTCTTCAGAAGTAAAAAAAATAATGAGAATCGGGGTGAAAGAGGACGAGAGACAGAAGAATACGTGAGTGCCGTAAAAAATAGTTTGTAAGAAGAATCCAGGGTGAAGTGAACGGCTAAAAATCGGGAAGAATACCCGCCTATGAGGAAGGTGGGCCAAGAAAAGAAATAGGTGCGAGTGTTTAGGTGGATGAGTAAGTGTGATTGCAAGTTTATAGTTACGGGTATAAGGAAGGTCTGTGTTGGTGTGCGCATGTGTGTATGTGTGTGTCTGTGAAGTGTATGGATATGTATAGACGTGCGCATGCGTGTAAATCTAGTGCTGCGGTTTAGTCTGAGCGTTGTAGTAATGGAGGTGTGAAGTGTGTGATGGGTAGTCTGGAAGTATGTGTGTGGGGGGGTTGTGTGTACATAGGCGTAGGAGTGGCTGTGCGGTAAGTAGCTTGCTTACCAACCACATGGTTCCGGGTTCAGTCCCACTGCGTGGCATCTTGGGCAAGTGTCTTCAACTATTGCCTCGGGCCGACCAAAGCCTTATGAACAGATTTGGCAGACGGAAACTGAAAGAAGCCCGTCGTATATATGTATATATATATATGTGTGTGTGTGTGTGTGTGTATGTGTGTGTCTCAGTGTTTGTCCCCCCAACATCGCTTGACAACCGATGCTGTTGTGTTTACGTCTCCGTAACTTAGCGGTTCGGCAAAAGAGAGACCCAAAGAATAAATACTAGGCTTACAAAGAATAAGTCGATTTAGGGGTCGATTTGCTCGACTAAAAAGCGGTGCTCCAGCATGGCCACAGTCAAAAGACTGAAGCAAGTAAAAGAGTAAAGAGAATACACACAAAGTGTCACATTTACTTGTGTAGAGTTGACGTCTCATAAGCCACAGAACTGAAGTCAATTGCAATGTCTGAGACCTCTCCCAGGCCTACGGTATAAACATTCGCTTTGACAGCTGATTAGATGGACTTACGTTGCAATCTAGATCGAAAATAATCTGACTAGATTACCGCTTGCAGCTTGATATGATGCAATATAAATATTGAAACTCACCTTTGGAGTCTTGCATAAATGTGTGTGCGTGTGCGTATAATATATACACGTGTGTGTGTGTGTGTGTGTGTGTGTCAATGTGAGTGTGAGTTTAATTGTGTGAATGTGCATTTGAAGGCATATACATATATTCGTATACATATACTCAAATACACACACACACAGATAGATAGATAGATAGATAGATACATACATACATACATACATACATACATAAACAGACAGACAGACAAACAGATAGATAGAGAGAGACAGACAGACAGACAGACAGACAGACAGACAAATAGATAGATAGATAGATAGATAGATAGATAGATAGATAGATAGATAGATAGATAAAGTGAGAGAGAGAAAGAAATATACGCTTCTCTGCGTCTGTGTACTTGTTTGATTTAAGCGCTTCTGTGTATGTATGTATGTATGTATGTATGTATGTATGTATATATGCATGTATGTATGTATGTATGTATGAATGTCTGTATGTATGTATGTATGTATGTATGTGTGTGTATGTATGTATGTATGTATGTGTGTATGTATTTTATGTATATGTGAGAGTGTTAAATTTCTTCTGGCATTTTCGTCAGCTTCATTCTAATTGTCATTCCTTCTCTCCTTACATCATGTTTTATTCGCTTTCTGGAAAACACTTATGTATCTGTATAGGTGTGAGCATATATCCTTGCTTATAGGAATGTGAGTGTGTGTATACAGCACGTTCTATGTCTGTGATTCTGATATATATATATATATATTGATATTCAAAGTTTCATTTCTCTATGACACATAATCAATATTTCTTTGTATATGTATGTGTGATGTGTGTGAGTAAAATTTTTTTTTAAATTAAATTAAAAATTAAAAACGTTGTGGCAAAGCAGATTTCTTTCTTGAAACAAACAGCACTTTTTTTTATTATTTCATCTCACAACAAGCAAAGTGGTGGATTAGTGGAGTCATAAAACGACGTGAGAAAAATATCTTGTATTTCCTTCGGCTGTTTATGTTCTGGGTTCAAATCCCGCTGAGGTTAACTTTAGCTTTCTGACCACCTCCAAGTTAACTGAACTTGAATCGCTCAAAAATATATCAATCAAAAACGTTGACGACTTCAAATATCTTGGATCATAAATCGTAGACTCCCAAATGGACTTTGGCATCCACAAAGCTCTTACTTGGGATGCATGTAACAGACTTGATAAGACCTGGTATTCAAGTCTTCCACCCACGTTAAAAGTTAAAATATTTAGAACACTGATTCAGCCGGTCCTTCTCTATGGATCATGGACCTGGACCTTATTGGCTCTCTTAGAAAAGCAACTAGATGGAACATATACCAACCTGCTCAGAAAGATGCAGAACATCGGTTAGAGATCACACCTAACACTTAGTAACATCTACGGAAATATAACACCAATATCTCTCAAGCTAAAACAGAAACAACTACAATCTGCTGGCCTCTGTCATCGAGCAGAGAAAGAGGTTATCCGTCCCTGCTCTTATGGCATCCCTCTGGAAGTGTTTTTTCCAGGAAAATGACATTTCCAGATACTATATCTCGAGACTCAGGGCTGGAAATTAGAGATCTGAACACAGCAATGCAGGACCGTGTAGTGTGGAAAGGGATTATCAATGGAGTACGGACCAATCATAGGTTAGTAGAGGGATGCCGTTAATGAGCTTTCTGATGTCGTTTATACAGATTATAGGGAAGGTTGTTTACCACTGCCCCTAATAGGTCAAGCAACTACATTGATTTCTCGACTTCTTTATTGTTCTTTATTGCCATGTCAGGTCTGATCCAATCCTTTCCTTGGCTTAGTGTACTTTGGACTTATCCAGTTATAACAATATGCTTTTGGCTGTGGTTCCTGAAAAAAAAACATCTCGTGGCTGGCCCGGTAACGTATTTTTCTGCAATGTACGGATAATTTATCCTGATCACAATATTTATTAGCATTATCACGTGTTTGAGAATTAAAAAAAAATTATTTCTGTATCTTTCAAAACATCTCAAATCTTCTAAAACAAACTTTGTTTGGTTTCATCGTAAGTTGAAGTTTATATAGCTTCGAGTCAGTCCTAATCGTGTAAACCTCTAATTAAAATCATTGCCATCTCGTCAGTGCATATCTTGAGTAAATATGTATTTTTCCTATTATAAGACATTAGGATGTGATTTGGTGAAAGGTGCAAGACCTAATGGCAAACTGTTGAACTTACGATCGATCTTAAGCTTGTGGGGTCGCTTCCCGGGCCATGTGGTGCTTTGCACTCTGGGAAAAACACTTCATTTGCAGTTGTGCCAGTCCACTTAGCTGAAAATAAGTTACGTCTGCTGCAGAAAAGTACCACGCCGACTATAAGCTCAAAATCTTGAATGCACGATATGAACAGCCTTTCATTGATGCTGTACTCTGGATAATAAGAATGGTGGGTGATGTAACTTAACTGTTACTTCTAGCAGTGCTAAGTGGCGGCTTCGATGGTTGATTGGCTCTGCAGTCGTTGCTTATATTAGAATTCTACTTTCGGTTTAAATGGTGTATGACTTAGAGTATATTCAAATATGGGGTAAAATCGAAAGAAGCAAAACCAAAATTGTATTAACAGCACAGTTCTTTCAAAAGATAATACCAGCTGTATCATGACCTGCCAAGTCACAAGAATTCTGTTCAGCAACACATATCTGTTACTTGTTTCAGTCACTGGAATGTGACCAGGCTGGAGGATCTTTTAGTCGAACGAATCCACCTCAGTACATCTTTTTAAAGCCTAGCACTTATTGTATTGATTGTCTTTTACCAAATCGCCAGTTTGTGGAGATGTAAATAAACCAACACCGGTTGTCAAACGGTGATGGGGCACAAGACACTAAAAAAATATATATATACATATACATACATATATATATATGACGGGTTTCTTTCAGTCTGTTTATGAGATCTACTTTCAAGGTTTTGGTTGGCCTGAAACTATAATAGAAGACACCAGGCCAAGGTTCCACCACACAGTGGGACTGAACCCAGGACAATATGGTTCGAAAGCAAGCTTCTTTTCACACAGCCAAGCCTGTAGTATCGATATATTAATACTGTTGCAAATTGAAGAAGACAGAAGATAATCGTGCATATGTGTTTTGAATTAGAATCCTGACTCTACCGCGTTGCAAGTGTTTCGTTTTCATAAAAACACAACGACAGATCAAGTCATTTGCCAAGCAAGCGCCAGTCATTATGATACATAACATTGAACAATATTTCGATAATCGAACCAAAGCAAACGAACGAAAGGAATAGCCAAGTTGTGGTGGAATGTGTAAGCATGAAATCAATGCTATCAATAAAGAGATCAAATTATGGAAGCCAATATCTGCTGCATATAATTAGTTAACCAGGGTTTAGACAAAGTATAAAGCAGTTTATTTTAATTTATTTGCTTTCGTTTTTATTTCTTTTACAAAAGGAATGACGGTTTGCTTCTGTTCTTTCTACTGGCAATATTTTTTAATAGAATTATATAGTGTTTCAGGAATTTGTTGCCACAGATAAGTTGTTGCCGAATGAAAAACTATAATGGAGGGAAAAGATTAGACAATATTGGAAGATCTTGATACTAAAAGTACGCGACCTTCTTAAAAATAAATCTATTCCAGAATATAGAATATTAAATCATGCACTTCTGGAAATCATAAGAATTGAAAGGAGGAAATTTTAACATTATCTTAAGCTTATTTATAATTATCGTTTGTCGCCACAAAGGCGGCGAACTAACAGAATCGTTAGCACGCAGGAAAAAGAAATGCTTAGTGTTATTTCTTCTAGCTTTATGTTCAGAGTTCAAATTCTGCCGAGGGTTCACTTAACTTTTCATCCTTTCCACGTCGACAAAATAACTACCAGTTGAGCAATGTAATTAACAAATCGCTCCCCACAAAATTTCGGGTTTTTTGCCCATAATAGAAAGATTTTAAGGCGGTGAGCTGGTACAATCGTCAGCACGCCGGACAAAACACTCAGCGGCATTTCTTCCGGTTTACGTTATAATTTCAAAATTTCCTTGTGATCAACTTTTACTTTCATCTTTTCGGAGTCAATAGAATAAGTACCAGTTGAGTACTGGTATCGATGTAAGCGACTAGCTCCTCCCCTAGTAATTTCGAGCCTTGAGCATATAGTTGAAACTAACACGATACTGTTGGAAGGCGGGTTTAGAGAAAGCGCGGGCTAAGATTACGCGCCCTTCCCCTCCATTGGTCAGTTGAAGTTTAGACAGTGTCATGTGACAACTAGCTGGTGCTGGCTGCTAGAGCCTACCGGCGAGTATCTGAAGGGAAACATGGCAGGATGGTCAGTCACCCGCTGACATTCGACGCCGACAGAATTTGAACGCAGAACGTAAAAACGAGCGAAATACCACTAAGCATTTTATCCGGCGTGCAACTAAAACAGCAATAATAATATCGTTTAGGATGTATAAAAATAGCATTTTACAGGTCTTGTTTCCAAGATTATAAATAACCAAAATTATGTTGGTGATACTCCAGTGTACTTACATCCCAGTTAACTTGGATTAGTAACAGATTAGAACTGAAATGAAAGGATGTTACCAAGAAGCTGAGAATATAAATTAGTTGATTGTTTTCGTGAAGCATGTTGTAGTTAAGTTAACATCCTACGGAAGTCAATCTTCGCTCTTAACAGCGTTTATTGAAAGCAAAATGGCAATAAAGGGTAAATATGGCTTCTTTTAAAATGTGTAAATCAGTCGAAGAGGTTTTGGCCTATTTTCGAAATAATTACAACCAAGATTCTTCCTAGCTGCCGGTAATGAGACTACTAATAATTCTAATACTAATACTGCTGGTGCTGCTAATGTTGCTGTTATTGTTGTTGTTGTTGCTGCTGCTGTTGCTCCTGCTGCTACCAAGTAAAGACAAAGAAAGAAAATGAAGGAGTAGAAAATGTACACTTTTTACTTTAGTAACAACAGCAACGGCAATAATACTTGTTTCGAAATTTGGCATGAAACCAGCACTTTCAAAGTAAAGGAGTAAGTTAATGATATTTGCCCAAGTAATTGACTAATACTTTGTTTTATCGACCTCGACAGGACGAAAACTAAAGTTGGCCACGCGAGATTGGAACTCAGAACGCTAAGACCCGAAACAAATACCACAAACATTATTTATATTATTTACAATTGTCCTCATCTTGTTTGTTGTTAACACAACGTTTCCAGCCTTCATTGGGTGTCTTGGGGAAATTTCGAACCTGGGTTCTCATTCCTAAGGTATTTTTCGATGTTGTTGTTATTATTATTATCGTTCAGTAGTTTTATTTTTATAACGTGCTTTCACTTCACTACCGAGCGCAGCTCTGTGCGCCTTGGGTATGTGCTGTGGTTTGCTGTGGTGCTCTTATGTTTACTGTATTGAAAGTGTTTTGCGTAGAATGTGTGCAGTACCCAGTAGTGCAATTTTCTGTATGTTCTATATATTTGTAAGTCCTGGTGTTTTTGTTATGTATTTGTCTGAATATTTTTTTATTATACCTAAGGCACCTACTATGATAGGAATTGTTTCTGTTTTTAG
>NC_068985.1:13608917-13609996 GCF_001194135.2 Octopus bimaculoides
ATAATAATAATAATAATAATAATAATAATAATAATACCCAGACCGGGCGTTGTGAGTGTTTATTGAGCGAAAACACCTACAGCTCCACGAGGCTCCGGCAGGGGATGGTAGCGAACCCTGCTGTACTCTTTCACCACAACTTTCTCTCACTCTTACTTCCTGTTTCTGTTGTGCCTGTAATTCAAAGAGTCAGCCTTGTCACACTGTGTCACGCTGTATATCCCCGAGAACTACGTTAAGGGTACACGTGTCTGTGGAGTGCTCAGCCACTTGCACGTTAATTTCACGAGCAGGCTGTTTCCGTTGATCGGATCGACTGGAACCCCCGACGTCGTAAGCGACGGAGTGCCAACAACAAAAGAGGTTTAAATTAAAAGAGGACGAAACAAGACAAGGGATCGGGGGATCGAATGAGAGTAACAGAGTGAAGATGAACGTTAGAAATTACAAAAAATAAATGAATGATACAGTAAACGGATGATTAACAAAAATGAAGCGGAGGACGTGGTCGACCCCACAAACCACATTCTCACGCTGAAGACTTTATTTTCCTTTTATGTTCTCGCTTACACAAGTTCTTTCACTCACAACACACTTGCTACAGACTTCCATCTTTTTTGAAACATGCCATGTGACAGGCATTTCTTCTCCAGTCTTTACGATAACGCAAACTGTTCAATAACATTAACAAGAACATTTGCAGTTAAAACGAACGAGAAAAGACATTCTACGACGATTTGTTTCTGCATATCTGTACTTCAATTAAATGTAGATTTGGACCCATTAGGTACGTAATTGTATTCAATCTGTGTCCAGTTTCGCATTGGTACTCAAAAAAGGTTGGTTGTTAGCTTTTCGAGTGATGATTTCTATTTTCCTTTCTTTTCTTTTCGTTTTTGTGCTTATGTTTTTGTTTTCTTTTTCTTTTTTCCCTTTTCATTGTTATCATCGTTCCTACGTTCATTTTCGTTTCAATGACACGAAGCGCAAGAATACTCTACTAACAGAGCGATAAAACGAGTAGTAGTAGTAGTGGTGGTGGTGGTGGTGGTACTGGTGGTGGTGGTGGTGGTGGTGGT
>NC_068985.1:13611353-13611955 GCF_001194135.2 Octopus bimaculoides
CGCGGTTTGTATGTTTACTACCCCGTGACTTAACGGTTCGGCAAAAGAGATTGATAGAATAGTACCAGGCTTGAGAAAAAATAAGTACTGAGGTCGATTAGTTCGACTAAAATTCTTTAAAGCGGTGCCCCAGCATGGCCGCAGTCTAATGACTGAAACAAGTAAAAGTAAAAGCAAAGATCCTCACGATTGTGGTGCATTGTTTGTTGAGAGAAAGAGCATACACTCTAAGGTGGACATAGCCTGGTTTTGTTTTTGTTGTTTTTTTTTTCATGAAATAACACATATTTAAGAAAAGCAGTTGCGAGCCACATTCTATGTGCCAGCTACCACCGACATTGGAGATTTTAAATCTGATCAGGGATAGTTCATTAACGCTCAATCAATATTTTTCGTGAATACCTCGTTGAGAGACATATTTGCAGGAAGACAAAATTGCCGTAATTCACCGTGAGGCGAATTTACCGTATCTACAATGATAAAACGTGAAAGAACGATAAACGGTTTTATAAAAGCATTACATAGGCAAGTTTTTATTCAACATTAAGCATTAAAAAAATGTGATGACGTCATTTACCACGAAATTTCTTCAGACGAATTTT
>NC_068985.1:13612326-13614321 GCF_001194135.2 Octopus bimaculoides
CAACATACTGAAAATTCAGAAACAGCAGTCAAAGAACTACTGATTCTAAACTACAAATTTTTCTCTAAAATGGATGGCGATATTTATGGCACACATAGAACAAAAAACCGGAGGGAAAAGCACAAACAAAACAAGCCTTTAGTTAATTGGGTACGAATCGTTTCATGGTTAAGCGAACGAAAACTTCACTATTCCAATCTTCAGCCCAAATATTCTGATAAATTTGAAAGTGTCTCTAAAAAAATTCACGGTAATCTTTGGCCATGCGACACCAAAAATCAACGATAAGAAAGGCACTTACGAATTCATCGGCTAGCGAGTTCAGGCATGTATGTGTGTGTGTATGTTTGTGTATCTGTGTTTGTCCCCCTAGCATTGCTTGACAACCGATGCTAGTGTGTTTATGTCCCCGTCACTTAGCGGTTCGGCAAAAAGAGACCGACAGAATAAGTAGTAGGCTTGCAAAGAATAAGTCCCGGGGTCGATTTGCTCGACTAAAGGCGGTGCTCCAGCATGGCCACAGTCAAATGACTGAAACAAGTAAAAGAGTATAACCATATTTTGTGTCGTTCTGACAAAATTAATTACTGTAAATCAGTGGGATTAATGACAACATTATGATTTGTTCTCTAAATTTCAATTTGTTCCCTAAATTACGTAATATTTTCCTCAGAGCAGGCATATCAGGAATAGCAGTTGGACTAGTTTGCGACATGAATGTCAACGATCTTTTACAGCTACATTCAGGGACTCGAGAACCATGACTACATTTTTTTTTCTTTGTATCGCTTCAAATATGTATAACTTGTGCGGCTGGATCTTTATGTGAATGGGTGTTTAATGTTCTTACCATCACTTTACTATTTTTTGTATGTAGCCTTGCTCTGTATCGATTTTCCTGCTCGCAGTTCCAAAATTTTAATTCGCTATCCCTTCTGTTTACTTTGTCAGAATAATACAGAAATCCATGGTGTGATTTTTTTTTTTTCTTTTTCCACGTTTCGTCAATATATCACCAGCCATCAAGTGTATAACCAAAAGTAGAAAGCTAAACGAAATTTCATATTTGAGTGGTTTGCGTTGTGTGATTGTGTGATAGCAACACTAGTTATTATGTAGAATAAAAATAAAATTTTCAGAGTGCCAAAAGCTCTCAAAACCAAAGCATATGATGTCAAATAATTTCAGCATCGAATCAGTAACACCAAATGAGCATGACAGAATAGATTGTCTCTAACGCAGGCCACACGCCTTCAGCTAGTCAAGTATTGAAGTTTGTATAATCGAGTGCTATCTCTACACAGAATGTTTAGCCTAGCGTTTGTATAAAAACGATTGTATAAACCAATGGTTCCCAACCTGGTCCACAAAGGTAGTACTGGGGTTTCGTGAACTAAATTCAAAATGTCATTTATATATATATATAGTGTTAGGTGTGGTGTACAGAAATTGAATATTGAGAAAAAATGTCTTCAGAATTTTGGTAAAAATTTTTTTTTATTTCTTCATTATTATTATTAGCGCTTTCGTTCGTTTCTCGGACTTGTCAAATAGAATTTTGTGAATGTATTGGGTTGTCCAGAAAGTTCGTGCCGATTTATAGTAGCTTACTTTTTGAGTTATTTGCCGTGAAACCATCTCAATTCTGAGAAGAGGATATTTTCAAGTTAAAGGAAAGATGGAGACGCATTGTGCAACAAAATGGTTCATATTTGGTTGATTAAAAATGTAATGGCAAGTATTTATTGACCTTTTTCTTTCCTTTAAAAATCAGCAAGAACTTTCCGGACAACCCAATACAAGCAGCTTGTTCATTTATATTAAGCAGATGTTTTGTTGGGGATTTTGTTTAGAAGAAGAGAACATTGTTTTTGTTTTTTTTTTGTGTGTGAGGTTTCATGACAATGGAGATAGAAAGATAGAAATTTAGATAGGTAGATAGATAAATAGAAATTTTAATAGGCTGATAGATAACAGCTTATCTACCTATCTATA
>NC_068985.1:13614602-13617214 GCF_001194135.2 Octopus bimaculoides
TATATATATATATATATGCTTGTATATATGTATGTATGTATATTAGGATAAGCATATATGGGAATAAATAGATTAAAAGGGGCCCGTGAGAAAACTCATTCTAAATAAAAGGGTTGGGAATCACTGTTGGGAGCCACTGATATAAACTATTGCAGGGCGGTAGATAGCAAAAATAAGACAAAATTACTTGCAATCTTTAAAACCGTTCTTTTACGCTCCAAGTTCGAACTCCGCTGGAGCTTAACTCATAATAACCTGTCAATCGCTCACAAGACTCGATTAAATCAATTACACAGTTTCCTCCACCCACGTAAAGAAAAATAAGTGACTTTCTTTCTATGATTCATAACGATAGAGTGGGTTTTTGTTAAATCGCTTTCCGTGCTAGGTAAAACGCGCATAAAGTATTAGGATCGATTTAATTTCCCACAGCGGGTATGTTCGCTTCAGTTAAAACAAGATACTCATTCATAAAATGAAATACTCTGGAATCAATATTAATCAGTGCTAGTCATCCAAATGTAACTCGTAATCAGATTTTCTGTTCAAAGCATGGAATACGAAACTACAGAATAAAGTTATGTATTTAGCCACGACTAGAAATGTTCATTTAAATTACTTCAGGTGTATTTATGATAAATCTATGACTAAATCGTTTGACCACCACCAAGTTATAATAATATTTATATAAATTATTGAACAGAAATGCTTAATATTGGTTTCTGAATAAACATTTTCGCTATGGCATTTTCTAACGAACCATGGGATCTGCGTCGTACGATTGTGCGATAGCAACACGACTTCAAACCTATTATAGATTGTAGAAGAATTAACTTGATTTAAAATGTATCCCAAACTTGATCTTCCCATTAATGTCTCTACACTCAGTAGATTATTGGACCATTGCTTAATAGAGGTAACATACCACACATCTTCCTAACTCTGCTACTCCAAGACAGCAAAATGATCCGCTCCGGTAGTTTTATGCCAGCTAACTCTAACAGCAAACAGTTTTCGCTCTCGACTCATTTCCTGTCAGAAACAAATCTCCTATCCTCGAAATCTCAAGTGATCCGCACGTAGCTATGACTTCTCGCCTACTAAATTACTGACAATTTCTACCACTTTGGGAACTACCAATCACCAACGATAAAACTTCATTGGTAACACACCGACAAAAATAGGTTTAATTCTATACTCAGTCGTGGGTCACTTTGATCACGGTTTGAATAATAACAATAGATCCTATCACTCAAATCCCACTGGGATCGATATAATTGGCTTAATCCGTTTGTCTGTCCTTGTTTGTCCCCTCTGTGAGTAGCCCCTTGTGGGCAGTAAAGAAATAAGATAGATAGATAGATAGATAGATAGATAGATAGATAGATAGATAAAACAATATGATAAAATACACATTCCCAAAATTGTACAAACACTAGAGTTCCTCTTCACTGTAGAACCAGGAAGTACTTCGATCACCATAAATACCTAAATCTGTACAAGATGGAAGTAAAGACTGCAACTGAAATACAGTTCACGTCAATGAGGCGGTGCTTCAGCCAAAATACAAATATTCTTCGCTCAAATCCAAAAGGAAGCCATTCATTTAACTAATTTGCAAATACCCAATCACTACATAATCCAGCCTCATTCACAAACAGCTGATTCCACGCATAAAAACTATAAATAACAAAAATTCTAACTTCAGAAAACTAAATCTGAAATCGTTAATCCCATAGTAAGAGCTAATTTTAAAACACCAACGCATCAGGATAATATTTTTCTACGAAATATGGTTTGAAGAAAAAATTGGGAAAATAAAGACAAAAATAATAGAAATCTACTTGTTGGCACTCCGTCGCTTACGACGTCGAGGGTTCCAGTTGATCCGATCAACGGAACAGCCTGCTCGTGAAATTAACGTGCAAGTGGCTGAGCACTCCACAGACACGTGTACTCTTAACGCAGTTCTCGGGGATATTCAGCGTGACACAGAGTGACAAGGCTGGCCCCTTTGAAATACAGATACAACAAAAACAGGAAGAAAGAGTGAGAGAAAGTTGTGGTGGAAGAGTACAGCAGGGTTCGCCACCATCTCCTGTTTTCGCTCAATAAACACTCACAACGCCCAGTCTGGGAATCGAAACCGCGATCCTATGACCGTGAGTCCGCTGCCCTAATCACTGGGCCATTGCGCCGCCACAGAAATCTAGTAAAGACAAATATATTGAGGTTTAGAAACCTCGAAACAGCTGGTAATGTAAAAAGTTATGAACAGGAAATACATGAGAACAAAAACTGATTGGATATCCTTAAGTATTGAAATGTGTTGCGATTTTGTTGCTTGTTTTTCTATCTGTTACTCTTTTACTCATTCAACTGTTTCAGTCATTTTCACTGCGACCATGCTGGAGCACCACCTTTAGTCCAACGAATCAACCCCAGGACCTATTCTTTGTAAGCCTAGTACTTATTCTATCGGCCTCTTTTGCCGAACCGCTAGGTTACGGGGACGTAAACACACCAACAAGCGATGCGGGGAGACAAACACAGGCACACAGATATATTCATACATACATACATACATATATATATATATATATATATATATA
>NC_068985.1:13618423-13619817 GCF_001194135.2 Octopus bimaculoides
CTCTCTCTCTCTCTCTCTCTCTCTCTCTCTCTCTCTCTCTCTCTCTCTCTCTCTCACGCACACATGCGTCATAAGAATTTATAATCTTTCAACAAAGTGTGGAATAATTCGTTATTGGAACAGTGGATCTCGAAGCAGAGGATAAAGCTATAAATAATAGTCTGTGAATATTGAGTTGAGAAACCAATTTGGGTAGAAAAAAGATAAAGTCGAAGGCTACGCATAGGATACCGCTCTTCATTCCTCTCCCGGGGTCGATAAAATAAAGTACCGGGCAATTATCAGGTTTCATGTAACTGTCTATCCCACTTACCCTTAAAACCGTTGGCCTTCAAGCTAAATTAGGGGCGATTATTAATTCCATAATAATCATTTTAATCATCGTCATCATAATCATCATTCCCACCACGGCTGCCGCTGCCATCATGGTTACCGCCACAGTCGTTATCCTCCTCTTCTTTCATTTCATTATTGTCAACATTATTATCGATAAATAAAATTAAAATATTTTTAATCAGTCTTACTTGTGCATGTGTGTAGGGCTGTGTACATCCGTTGTCTCTTTGTTTTCCTTTTTAGATTGTACGTCGTTTGTTTTGACAGGCCAACGGCCAGAAGGTATAGTTGCAGAGTAAAGCAAGAAAAACAGTCAGAACAAAGAAACGAGATGCAATGAATAACATAATAGATAAGAGATTACCAGTGTATCTTGTTATCACCATCATCATCATCATCATTATTATCCTCATCGTCGTCGTCATCGTCACCGTCGTCATCGCTGCAGTTGCCATCGTCATCATCGTCATCGTCATCACCATCACTACCACTATCATCATCATCGTCATCATCATACATTTATCACAGTCATTCACCGTATTGTCTAAACCAGGGATCCCCAAGCAGCAGGCTGCGGATCAGTTTTGGGCCAGTGACTATTTGGTATCGGGCTGCACAGAAAAAAAAATGTATGTTTTAAAATCTTATTTCTATTTCATTGATGTTCATGCATTAAACATGCATGATATATGTAATATATGAATACATATATCTATATACATATATTGATTTCTGTAGTTATTACCAGTGTATTTTGGCGATTTATATAAGAGTTTTGACTGTTATTTCCAGCAGGTAGACATGCTTGGAATGTCCTTTGAATAATTTTAATTCTTCAGCTATTTAATGCTTTTGGGGGCCTGCAATCGCTTATATTACTGATTCTGTCATTATCATTTTTAAATTGTTACACTAGATAATAAGAGAGTCAATGATATCTTCGCAAATTATTATTTTAATCTTAATAGTAATGTTTACAGTGTATCCTCTCAAAGAAGCCATCTCTACTCATTCTTTCAAATATATATGTGTGTGTGTGTGTGTGTGTGTGTGTGTGT
>NC_068985.1:13620695-13621016 GCF_001194135.2 Octopus bimaculoides
CCTTTGCTCTCTTTATCTTTTTGTTTTTATATATTTACATATATATATATATATATACATATATATATATATATATATATGCGATGGGCTTCTTTCAGTTTCCATCTTCCAAATCCACTCACAAGGCTTTGGTCGGTCAAGACCTAAAGTAGAAGACATTTCCTCAAGATGCCACGCAGTGGGACTGAACCCAGAACCATATGGTTGGGAAGCAAGCTTTTTACGACACAGCCACGCCTGCACCTAGGAGCCACGCCTGCGCCTACAAGCCACGCCTGTGCCTACAAGCCACGCCTGCGCCTACAAGCCACGCCTGCGCCT
>NC_068985.1:13621136-13632625 GCF_001194135.2 Octopus bimaculoides
GCGCCTTTATGCAAGTATTGCAAATAACTTTGTCATTTTTTGAAAAACCTAAGGTACGAAAATCTACATCTACTCTGTCAGGAGAAAACACGAACAGCAGCAACAACACTAATAATAATAATAATAATAATAATAATAATAATAATAATAATAATAATAATAATAATACAATAACCGGACATTGTTGTGGTGAGTAAAAGAGAAAGAACTTGCATGATAATCGACGTAGCATGTTCCGGTGACAACAGGATCAAAGAAAAATAAGATAAAATGAACGACTACGACGAATTGAAGTGGGAAATATGAAGGTTGTGATCAATGAGGAGAGTTGACGTGATAACAATGATAATTGGTTGCATTTGGAAGTGTCAGTACTCCACTACCAACATGGCTCGAAAAGATTGGTACAAATGTAAAGATACAACACCTACAAAAATCAGCATTGCTTGGAACTGCAAGAATTCTTGGCAGGGTTCTTGAAGCATGACCAGTAAACAAGTGTCACCTCAGTCTATTCAATGAATAAACAATTCAAAAAATGAAAAAAATGAAAAGCGAAAAAAATAAAAGAGATAAAAACTAACGAGAGGACGTACACAAAATTTGTATGAGTGTGACGGTCGTTGAAAGGAGAGAGGCTTTAACGTTTCGAGCATAGCCTCGTTCTAGCTACGGCTGATGGGACAGTCATAGTTGGAATGCATTTCGTCATAGGTTTGCCCAATCTGTGTCGTCCTAGGATAAAAGAACATCGATGAAAACAGCCCCAAAACGACATTATATATGCATGTGCGTGTGTGTGTGCGTGTGTTTGTGCGTGTGTGTATGTGTTTTGCGTGTGTGAGTGTGTGTGTGCGTGTGTGCGTGTGTTTGTGTGTGTGTGTATGTGTTTTGTGTGTGTGTGTGTATAGTTGAAATTTATAGGAAAACAAAAGACGACGACAGTTATATGAACAACAAGCAGGTGTATTAGTTTGACGCTCGGGAAAGTGAGAAAGTCTTTTATGTTTCGAGCCTACGCTCTTCAGCAGAAAGGAATAAGAGAAAACAAACAGAAAGAGAAAAAAACTTGTGGATTTAGTCATCAAGCATGACTGCTGTATGGAAAAAAATGGTTTGATAGGAGAGGTAGAAAGAAGGGGAGATAATAAAGTATTGGTGATCCCCAAACGAAGGTGCACGTGCATGTGAGAAAGTTTAAGTCAGTGCGTATGGATAGGGGCTAGTGACTTTGATTAGTGGATGTGTGCGTGTGTGTGTGTGTGTGTGTGTGTGTGCATCTGTAATTTGTGTGTGCGTATGATGGAGTGTGGTATGGGTGCTGGGAAGTGGTCAGTGCTAGTGTGTGTGGCGTGGTGTGGGTGATGTGTGGGTGGAGTGATGTGGTGTGGTGGTGTGGTATGTGGGGGTTGGGTGTGAGGGTGAAGGTGGTGGGTATCAATGAAGAGAGAAGGAGTCTAGTTGTTCACGAGAGAGTGATGCTGCACCGATACACTCATCCATATAACAGCCACGTAGTTCGAGAGTGGGACCAGTGAATCGGGAGAATATATTTAGGCCTCAACGTAGCCAACGAATAGGTTCGCATAGTTGGGGCCCATTCTCGTTATACATATATATATGTATATACACATATAGATATGCATATATATATATATATACATATATATATATTTATATATATACGCATACCTATATATATATATACGTATAAATATATGTATGTGTACTTCAATATATAAATATGCGCATATATGTATATGTATCTATATGTGTGTGCGTGTGTATTTATGTATGTATGTATTCATTTATATATACGTGCGTGTATATATGTGCATTTATGCGTATGTGTGTATAAGTGTGTGTGTTTGTGTGTGTGTGTGTGTGTGTGTATGTGTGTTTGTGTGTATGTGTGTGTGTGATAGAGAGTGTCTGTCTGTCTGTCTGTGTCTGTGTCTGTGTCTGTGTTGTAAATGTGTATATAGGTAGCTTCAAGCTTATTTATCTTTGGAGACTTTCGCTTTTTAATCGATTTGCTAGACAATTATTCAAATACTGGTTTGTTCTTGAGATAATCAAAAGAAAATAGTTGATGGAGATTTCATTTCCTGACGGGAATCAGCTACCAATATCAGCTTGGCAGGAGAAAAATATTCAGTTGCGATTACCATCAAATGCAAGCACTATGACTATACACACACACACACAATTATTTATATATATACACACATGTATATATAGTTACGAATGTTACGTCTGACTGTGTGTACGTATGTTAAGTGCGCATGTGTGTGAGTGTATGTGTGTGTATACTTCCTCTTTTCTGCTTGGTGATTTTGCTGTTGGTGAAGCTGACGGATGCGTCGATGGCGTTTCTGTGGACATTGACCGTCATCAAGCTACCATTTTTATAAACAGAAAATTGACATACACCTTCTAAAGAATCCTCTCACTTGCTCAGGCAAATACATTTTCCATCTCTCTTTCCCTCCTTTTCTCTTTCTCCTTCTCTCACTTTATCATTTTTCAGAGGTGGGATGTCGTTTTTTAACTGTTTATTTAATGTAATTTCGTTATTTAATTTACAGTTTATTTTTACCATAATCCTTCCAAACATTTGCATATTCGAATTCTTCAAAATTTGTAAAAGGAAATTAACAATCTTTTAATTGCCTTAAATTTATTTGTTTGTTTTTCTAGCATTTCTAGAGTTATTTTATATATATTTTGTTGCTCTTTTTTCTGTTTTACATCTTGTAAATTTTATACATTAGCCTCTGTTCCTCAGAGTTAACTAATGGCATGTTAATCCCACTGAAGCACGTCTAACATACTTACCTCTGCTCCTCTCGCCTTTCATACTGTCTTGCCGTTCAAGGAACAGCGCTTACACCTTCCCCTATCCTTCCTTCCAAGATTGCCATCTCCCGTTGATTTCCTTCTCACCCACATGTATCTTCTAACCGTCGCTATAATGGGATCTACGAAGGTCGGTGGACTTGACTCTTCACCCTTACTAACCCAATAAAAATGAGAGAAAAAGGCGAGCTGGCAGAAACGTTAGCACGTCGGGCGAAATGCTTCGCGGTATTTCGTCTGCCGTGACGTTCTGAGTTCAAATTCCGCCGTAGTCGACTTCGCCTTTCATCCTTTCGGGGTCGATAAATTAAGTACCAGTTACGCACTGGGGTCGATGTAATTGACTCAATCCCTTTGTCTGTCCTTGTTTGTCCCCTCTGTGTGTAGCCCCTTGTGGGCAATAAAGAAATAAAAAATGAGAGAAAAATCACGTGGTCTGCCGCCTAGTGGTCAACTATCAAAGGGGAGACAATCCCTTCTAGATTAAGTTAAGTTGGTGCGGGCTTGAAAGTTTAAAACCTACATCAAATTATGAAGGCCTACAGAGCATACGCATTTAATATTTTCTTTCTGTGCATAAAGATCTTAAAGATCTTAAAGATTCATTAGCAATGTTATAACTCAGCCCAAACAAATGAAACTAAATTAAGCATATCATGGAGTTAGTTCTTATAGAGAGAAAATAATTTACAGTTCAGTAGGTATTCTTGATTGTTTATTTATCCTAAATCTTTAATTGCTCAGCAGCAGAGAAGAGAGGGAGAGAGAGAAAGGAATTTCTTATATCAACGTTAATATTACCAGGGCAAATCTACCTCAATAAAGAAGTACATCACGTAGTTACAATTGTGTTCTCAACGAACCAAATTCGCAAGCTCATTTTGGTATTCTCTTCCCGGATGCAGATAAAGGTTTCAGGCAGCTATTTCATATTGCTCTATCCATCGGGACGAATAAGGAGAGACATTGTTTATAATCATGACGCCATTACCGTTGGCGCCAATTTTCAATGGATATTTTAAGAAAAGCCCGCTACAGCAGTTCAAACATATGATGTAACTCTGGTGATGAACTATGATAGGGGTGATAAGAATATCAAGAGGTGGATTTAAATGTTTGTTCGAAATTTACATTAAAGAGTATAGAAGGAGTACAGTGTATACAATATTTTTTTCGACACATTATAAAGATATTAATTTTTGTTTACGTAAACGAACGTTGACCGGTGTTACAGGATCTTCGCTAAAAATCACATCAATCTCTTTGATCTCCAACTCCAAACTGCTTGCTCTATAGCAAATGTTTAAAGCAACTGGATATCCTCGCATTGAAACTAAATGAGTCGCTAGAAACATCAATTTAGTACTCTTCGTTATAATGTTTTTAATTGTGCTGCTTCACCATGTAAACAATTTAACAAAATGTCAAACTATATCTATGTGGTTTGTTTCAAGCGTTTGACAATATATTTACCTACAAATTTATACTCACACGTGAACAATATATATGTGTATATATATATATATATATATATATATATATATACCTATGATTGACCGCTAGCTCCAAAAACTTTTTTATTCTCTCTTTCTATTGAAGAGCATACGCTCGAAACGTAAAAGATTTTCTAACATTCCCGAGCGTTAAACTAATACACATGTATTTCTGATATAGGCACAAGGTCTGAAATTTTGGGGAAGGGGACTAGTCGATTGTATCGATCACTGGTACTTAATTTATCGACAACGAAAGATTGAGAGGCAAAGTCGACCTCTGCGGAATTTGAACTCAGAATGCAGTGACGGGCGAAATATCGCTAAGGATTTCGTAGAGCGCACTAAAGATTCTGCCAGTTCGCCTTATATATATAATAATAATAATAATAATAATAATAATAATAATAATGATGATGAATGTATGCCATGCAAGTATGTACGTATAAAACATGTGTCGCACGAATGAGAGGTGTGTCTAATACATTTTGTGGAGGATATGTTTATATACGTTTAATGTTTATCGCACAACTCGAGATTCACACCGCTTAAAGATCGCCTGAACATGGTGTGAAACTCCAGTGGCGAGATAAAAATCCATTTTCAATAGAATATTTCTATTGGTGTGAGTGTGGGTGTGTATGCGTAGGTGTGCATGTGATCGCACATTTGAACATAAGCACACACGCACACACACACAGAGTAGCAAAAGCATCTGGTGGCACTCGAGAACCTAAGACGTGAGAGCATTTTCTTTTTTAAATGACTTAAGTATCAACAAAATGTTATCCTATTTCCATATAGTTTTCTTGTCATTTAGATGCTTGACTGGATCTCAGTTTTTCCACGTTTTTATGAAGTGTGAAACTTTTGCGATTGTGTTTATTGATAATTGTAATTTTGTAACTTTAGAAAATATTATCCTTATGTTTTATTTTATCATGCTTCTTGTCATTCTAAATTCAAGAGCAACATATCGTCGTCATGGCACTCCGTCGGTTTACGACGACGAGGGTTCCAGTTGACTCGATCAACGGAAAAGCCTGCTCGTGAAATTAACGTGCAAGCGGCTGTGCACTCCACAGACATGTGTACCCTTAATGTAGTTCTCGGGGAGATTCAACGTGACACAGAGTGTGACAAGGCTGGCCCTTTGAAATACAGGTACAAGAGAAACAGGAAGAAAGAATGAAAGTTGTAGTGAAAGATTACAGCAGGATTCGCCACCGCCACCTCGTGGAGCTTTAGGTGTTTTCCCTCAATAAACACTCACATCGCCCGGTCTGGGAATCGAAACCGCGATCCTACGACCGCGAGTCCACTGCCCTAACCACTGGGCCATTGCGTCTACACTATGAGCAAGATATGAAACAAAAGCGATTCTCACAGAAATGTCTTTTAATTCAGGATAGACAATATTTCTTATTCTGTAGTGTGCTACTGTAATGAAAAATATATTGGCATGCCCCTAACACGTGATCATGCAACATAGCGCAAACTAACAGAGAAACATGGACTTCTTAGTTCAATTCCAACAGTTCTGAAGTGTGTTGGTGGTCATAGAAAAAGATAGTGTCACTGGGATCTTAAACTGCTCGAAATGAAAAAGCATATCTGATGGAATAAATAGAATGCGTGGACTGAAATCCTTTTCTCTCTCCTTTGACATAGCCAGACGTAATGATGCTTTGAATCACATGGGGCATAAGAGTCTTGATAGCCAATCTATATAACATTGCAGAGCAGCTGACCAAAGCTCACCGATTATTAAAAGACCCAACTAGTGTGTATTGTACTCGGTGTCTCCGTGGACTCAATGAAGTCTTCTTCAAGTTCTACTTACCCTCACCCTTGCTCTGCAACAGCCACGAAAGCCGGGTTCCTAACGGATTTAATTAGCAGCTTGGAACGAATGGCTAGACAACTCCATGTAATGAGTGAACTTCCATTCGTATATAACACGCTCACGTGCATAGTCTCATAATTGCACACGATCGCACGTTCATATGCAATACACACGAACAGACACACACAAACACATAAACAGTACTGAATCATACGCAGTTGTGTGCTAAAGTGTCGTGATCAACCACTACATGACTGCAAGTTAATACACACAAAGATATGTGTATACGCACATTGCATCAAACCCAACAATAAATTTAAACGAACAATAATATACTACAAAAACATCAAAGCCACAAACCTCATCACAAGCATGTAAACTCGAAAACAAATTACCAATAACTTATGTAATCTATGATTTTGTCTATAAACTATAGAATACAAACTTCAGGACTCAAGCTGTTACGCTGGACATTCTAGTACAACACACTCTCGTGGGATTACCATGCATTTATTGTATCGATCCCTTTCGGGATCGATACAATAAATTACAGATGAACACGGAGATCGGTTTAATGGACTTTCCCTTCTCCATCGAAATTGCTAGCCTTTTCTATTTTCTTTACTTGTTTCAGTCATTTGACTGCGGTCATGCTGGAGCAGCGCCGTTTAGTCCGAACAACGTTTAGACTTTATAAGCCTAGTACATATTTTATCGGTCTCTTTTGCCGAACCGCTACGTGACGGGGACGTAAACACACCAGCATCGGTTGTCAAGCGATGGTGGTGGGGGACAAACACACACACACAAACACACAAACACACACACATATATACATATATATATATATATTTGTTTTGCAAGATTTTATTGGCTAAACTGGCAATATGACCATCCCCAAGTGCAACAACATATATATATATATATATATATATATATATATATATATGATGGTCTTCTTTCAGTTTCCGTCAACCAAATCCACTCACAAAGTCTTGGTCGGTCCGAGGCTATAGTAGAAGACACTTGCCAAAGGTGCCACGCAGTGGGGACTCAACCCGGAACCATTTTATTGATAAGCAAGCTACTTCACACATAGCCACTCCTGTGCCTTGTACCAAATATTTAAACCAATATTACACTACTGTGCCAGCGAGGTGATACGGGTTCGAAATCCATTGTTTACCACATTTTTATATTCTCTCGTACACTTTACTCTTGAGCTCGTTTTTTTTACTTATTTACCAACGTAAACATGTAAATGCAAATAAACAAACATTAAAGCATTGTTATGTCTTTGAAATATTGTACCTTGTGGGCAGCAGTAATTAAAACTTTGCGGAAGGAGATCAAAGAAACCTGACTTCTATGTCGTGACAAAGTCTACTCAGAAGAATGGTTTGCAGTTCTCTGAAATCGTGATAACAACATATGTGCACTATTCCGTTTTAGCTTAATCCTTTTTAGTAAACCACAATACAGAAAGAAGAATTGTTTTGGAAAAGTTGGAATTATTGCGCGTTTAAGAAGCAAACACACATACACATACACACTCCCAAACATGTATATATTAATATAAACATATATGTGTATAAAAGTAAGTATATGCGTATATATTTATGCTGGTATACATTTATGCTGGTATACATTTATGCTTATATTATCGCCATCAACATCATCATCGTCATCATCACCATCATCATCTACGTGAACGATGGTACAATCGTAATTACACCAAACAACATGCTTAGCGCTATTTCTTTTTCGGTCTTACGCTACGAGTTCAAATTCTGCTAAGGACGTCTTTGCTTTTCGTGGCAATGGATAAATGAAGAACCATTTAAGCACTGGCGTCGATGCAATCGACTACAACCTCAAAAACAATTTTCAAGCCTTGTACTTATGGAAAAAGAAGGATTATTATCATTATTATTATTATTATTATTGTTATTATTATTATTATTATTATTATTATTACTATTATTATTATTATTCAGTAGTCTTATTTTTATCACGTGCTTTCACTGCACTACCGAGCGCTGCTGTGTGTGCCTTGGGTTTGTACTCTGGTTTGTTGTGGTGCTCTTATTTTCACTGTATTGAAAGTGTTTTACGTAGGATGTGTGCGGTGCCTGGTAGTGCTATTTTCTGTATGCTACATATAGTGTTTTTATGTATTTGTCTGAATGTTTTTTGTTTTTTTATCATACCTAATGCGCCCACTATGATATGAATTGTCTCTGTTTTTAGACTCCACATTCGAATTACCTCTTTTTCCACGTCTTTGTATTTTGAAAGTTTTTCCATTTCCTTCAGAGAAACGTTGTCATGTATTGTTATTGATACATCGATTAGAAATCTTTTTTGTTCTCTTGATGATTTCTGACAAATATATCTGGCCTATTGGCCTTAATTTTTCTATCTGTGTGTATTGGCATATCCCAGAGTATGGTTGCTTTCTCATTTTCTGTGACCTTTTCTGGCGTGTACCTATACCATCTTTTTTCTGTTGCTATTCCATAGTGTTGGCATAGCTTCCAGTGTATATAGGTACCAAATCTGCCGTGTCTATGAATATATTCCTTCTTAGCCTGGACTGGGTAGCCATAGACAATATGGTTTATTGTTTCTTGTCCATCTCCACACATTCTGCAATTACTTGTTATGTTTTTTTTTTTTTTCATTATATGTTTTTAGTAGTTTCTAGTGGGGAGGATTGTGCTGCAATTAAATTCTTCAGTCTCTGCTTTGAGTCCTGAGCTTCTCAGCCATTGTTGGGATTTGCATTGTCTATTGAGTGAGAGAGCAATGCATGCCATCAAAGTGACACGGTGGTACAAATATACGAAGACCATCACTACCCGTCTAAGAACCCACTAGGCACATGCATCACAACCATATGTGCGCAACATGGTGATCTCATTAATAATAATAAAATTATTATTATTATTATTATTGAGTGAGAGAGCAGTGCATGTCATCAAAGTAACACTGGGGTAAAATATACGAAACCCAATATACCCATCATGACTACCCGTCTGATAAGGGTACACCAGGCACAGGCATCACAACCATATGTGCACGACATGGCGATCTCATATCAAGATAAACAGCGCATGACCTCGCAGGTGGGGCCCAGTTAGAATTTTCTTCAGGTCGAGTAGCCTTATTATTATTATTATTATTATTATTATTATTATTATTATTATTATTATTATTATTATTATAATTAAGCCGACTTATTACGTTTCGAATTCAAATTCCGCTGATGTCATTGTCATTCGTCATTTTGGAGTCGATAAAACAAGTGCTTCTCAAGTATTAGGTTCGATGTAATTGACTTGCCCTTCCCCTCTGTGTTTGTCCCCTACCACCACTTGACAACCGGTACTGGTGTGCTTACGTCTCCGTAACTTAGCAGTTCGGCAAAAGCGACCGGTCTTAAAAATATAAATATTAGGTCGATTCATTCGGTTAAAAATTCTTCAAGGCGGTGCCCCAGCATGGCCGCAGTCTAATGGCTGAAACAAGTAAAAGATAAAAGTTATGCCTCTCTCTCTCTCTCTCTCTATATATATATATATATATATATATATATATATATATAAGATTGAAAAGGAACACACGATTTGATATATATGGATAAAAAGTCAAGATAGAAAATGCTAAAATAATTTTATAAAAAATTGAATACTATGTAAATATTCTTAAAAAATTTTTTTTTTTATTTTTCCAAAATTTAATTCTTTTCCATGCTTACAGTTGAAAAAAATCTCATTGACTGAAACCGGTACTGAAATGTTTTTTATAAAATTATTTTAGCATTTTCTACCTTGACTTTTTATTCCATATATATATATATATATATATACGACGGGCTTCTTTCCGTTTCCATCTAACAAATTCATTCACAAATCTTTAGTCGATTCGAGGCTATAATAGGAAGCACCTACCCAAGATATCACGAAGTGGGACTGAACCCAAGACCACATGAATGGGAAGGAAGATTCTTAACCACACAGCTACGTAGGCGCCACGTTTACCTTCATCACTGTGGTAATAACAAAGTCCTGAGGAGCAGAGAAGAGCACTAAAATGTATTTATGCCAAAATGACGATGTTTGTTTTTTTTGTTCTTTTTTTCCTTTTATGAGACGGAATTTTTGAAAATGAACTCATTCCATAATACAGTTTAACTGTTCGGTAAAAAAAAAATGGAAGGGTCTCGGATGAAATTCTGTGGATTATAGGCCTACTTCATCAGATTTAACCTGGAGCTAATCAACAAAACATTTAAACAGCGGCTGACAATTGTTAATGACGAGAAGATTAACATGGAATTATACATTTGCCAAACGGAATCTACTAAATATATAACATACAAAATATGCCTATTTTTTAAAAATATTAATATACTTCCTCAATGCAAATACATTTTTATAGGCTTTCTTTGTTTCGTATGGTTGTTATTGTGCATGTCATTTCTGGAGAGAGTACAGTTCGTTCATTTTTTTCTTAATGGCAGATGGGGGTTGGCTTTTTCTATTTTTCCGTACGTATCTGTCACGATATAAGTGTCAAGTATGGCAGTCCCTGACGTAGTCGTGAAAAGCTGTTTTGAATGAGAAATGATAGCCTAAGTTGGCAATCTTGTTTTAAGATAACTGGCAGATGAATGACTTCGAAGATCTTCCTGGCATTTATACAGCTTAAAATATGACATTTTCGATAGGATATGTGTCTCTTGCTGAAAGTTGCATCGCTGTAAACAAAATGATATTGCACAAAAATATGTATATACGCATATCTGCTTTTGTACATAGATAGATAGATAGATAGATAGATAGATAGATAGATAGATAGATATCGATAGAGATGTATATATATATGTGTTTGTGTGTGCGTGTGTGTGTGTGCGTGTGTGTATGTGTATCTATGTGTGTATATATATACATATATATATATATATATATATATATATATATATATATATATATATATGTATATATAACGTGGATATACTGTAAGAAAGCCATCATAGAGTAGTATTGGCCTTGAGAAGTTTCCTGCTACTAATACTTTTCTGTTTTAAGTACTATACGCTTATACGAGATGCCTTCCCAATACGAATACCGCAGTATTATGGCGTTCTTGCAGTATATCTACGCTAAATAAGATACACAGATTTCTTTTCGAACTAATACTACTTCTGACACTAAAAGGAAATATATACATGTGTGTGTGTATGTGTATATATATATATATATATATATATATATATATATATATAT
>NC_068985.1:13633800-13634763 GCF_001194135.2 Octopus bimaculoides
TATATATATATATATATATATATATGGGAGAATTTACGAAAAAAACAACAACGGACGACGACAAGTGGTGTAAACAACAAAAGGACGTATTAGTTTAACGCTCGGGAATAGAGAAAGTGTTTAACGTTTCGAGCTACGCTCTTCAACAGAAAGAATAAGGAGAAAACAAGGAGAAAAACACGGAGAAAAAAAATTTGGAGAAAACAAAAAATTATATATATATATATGTGTATGTATATACATACATAATGTGAGGTTCAATGGACCAGCGGTCGTAGGATCGCGGTTTCGATTTCCAGAACGTACGTTGTGAGTGTTTATTGAGCGAAAACACTTAAAGCTCCACGAGACTCCGGCAGGGGATGGTGTCGAACTCTGATGTACTCTTTCACCACAACTTTCTCTCACTCTTTCTTCCTGCTGCTGTTGTATCTGTATTTCCACCGTGTCATTATTAATCTTCTTTTAGTACGTTTTCATTGCTGTTTTTATTGTTTATCTTTGATGTTCAATAGCTTCGATTTCTTCACTTTATATTTTTGCTTCCGATCAGTAATTTCCTATGTTTTTAAATTAATGGATCTATTTTAAAACGGGGGCGCCAGTATTTTTCTTAACGAAACACTAACGAAACACTTTGAAACTTGGGACACTGGTAGAATGTGTCATATAAAACATCTTTTACTCTTAGTCTTCTTAACAAAAAAAAGGAATTTGCAAGTTATTCCATGTTAAAGTTGTCGTATTTCTGTAATTTCAACCAATCACTGACGTCTATTCAGCTCAATAGGGTTACTGCTGGGCGGTCATAAAAATGTTATTCCCTGTGACATATTTCATCCGGTTTAATCGTAATTTATACGCATATATTGTTTATATAATAAATTACGCTGTGCGTATCTATGTGTGTAACAATTTTAGAGTTCGGATTCTCGAGTTAGGGTTAGTTTTAGGGTTAGGGTT
>NC_068985.1:13635588-13636529 GCF_001194135.2 Octopus bimaculoides
ATATATATATATATATATATATATATATATATATATATATATACGACGGACTTCCTTCAGTTTCCGTCTACCAAATCCAGTCACTAGGCTTTGGTCGGGCCAAGACTACAGTAGAAGACACTGGCCCAAGGTGCCGCGCAGTGAGACTGAACCCGGAACCAAGTGGTTGAGAAGCAAGCTTCTTACCACACATATGTGTATATATATGCATAACACACACGTTCAAGCGTGCATGTGTACATGCACGCACACGTATGCGCATATTCGGGCGTATTTATGCTTGTTTGTGTGTGCGTGTATCTGTTAATATAAATACATACATACACGCATACATTCATACATACATGCATATATGTACGAATAGAAGTACGGATGCACGTGCGTACGTATGTATGCGTATATATATGTTTATATTTGGCTCTAAAAATGCTTTATTTCCTAAGAATTAGGTCTGGGAATATGGGCGGCTATAATTTTCTGTGAAAGTTTTATTTACAGTTTTATATACATAATGTCTGTTTGTAATTATTGGTAATATGTGATATTTATATGAGGTGATCTTCAGTTTGGAGCTTCTAGGTAGTTTGCATGCGAGCAAATGACATGAACTTTACGAGCGCACATGTTAACACTGATACGCATGCGCTGTACGCTTTGTGCGTGCATCTGTATGCGTACATGTATGTAACCACACACATATACCTATATATATAGGGAGAATTCACAGCCCCAAAAAAACAAAAGACGAAGACATGCGGTGTAAACAACAAACAGATGTATTAGTATAACGCTCGATAAGTGAAAAAGTCTTTAACGTTTCGAGCCTACGCTCTTCCACAGAAAGAAACAAGGAGAGAAAAAGGAATGTGTAGTGGCTAGCGATCTATCGTATGTGTGTGTGTGTGTGTGCGTATTATATACATATATATGGATATATATAT
>NC_068985.1:13636580-13637996 GCF_001194135.2 Octopus bimaculoides
GTCACAAGGATTTGGTCGGCCCGAGATTATAGTAGAAGACACTTGCGCCGAAGGACGACGCAGTGGAACCGAACATGGTATCATGTAGTTGGGAAGAAAACTTCTTACCACAAAGCAACTCCGAAGTTCTTAAAATCATTGTGTATGTAGTTAAAGGAACACAAAAATCAAATAGGTTCTGGAAGATAATACGTATTTTGATTTAAATTTCGATAAATGTGACATCCAGAAACAATACGTTTAGCGACGAACACCGAATATAGAGGTTTTAAGACTCAAACAAAATGTGTCGATCTTGTAACACCAGGGTAGCAGGGATTTGCGAAATTTTATGAGTTTACTGTGAGGAAAGGTACCACAAGTGTAACCTGATATTAACTGTACTCTGCATCAGCATTAAGAGATTCTTCTAGATGTAAGATTCCTTATATAATGTCATAAATTGTAACCAATGGCATAATATTATCGTATTTTTGTATATTCGTAGTTTTGCTTTGTGTTTTATATTTAACATATAAACGATGGATTTCTTCTCCGTTATTACAGTAAATCGTATGCCAGGCAAATTTGGTTTCCTTTCTTTTTTTTTTTTTTCCAGAGCATCAACTATCCTATAAACTTCTTTTCTTAAGGCAGATTGATTTTCTCAGTAAAATTTAGTGATTGATAAAAGAATGCTATAGATCAACTAATTTTTTTTTATCATGAACAGACTCGATGGTAGCTGCAAAAGCGCCAATTTCGATGATAAACGACATGTGTTTAACCTTAACAGAGTCAAAACTGCGGTCATGCTGGGGCACCACTGTTGACTGAACTACACCATTATTTGAAACATCCTCTGTTATGTGGCATTTGGTCAACGAGGGAGTTTGATGCCGCTGCCCTCGTCTGTGTTCCCTGTTGTGAGGTAGGCTCGTCTGGAATCCTTGACAGTTGTTTTTAAGTTTGTGGTTGCTGTTACAACTTCCGATTTTGTGGTCTTCGTCACAGTTTAGAATTATCTTTAGAAAATATTTTAATGTATCATATAGGTGTAATTTTTAACGCTGAATTCGAATTTGTTATTCATTTATTTCAGGAAAATGTTGCAAATATGTTACAGGTGTTCAAAAATTGATAATTTTCAGAATTTTCAGCCAATCAGAGAACAGCGCGTTCGCTACCTCTTCCATCATCAGGGTGTGGGGAGCATCGACATGTCAAAACATTGCTAGATATAACAGTCAAAACATTAAAATATACACGAATGAAGTTAACATTAAAGCATTCGAGAGCAAATTAAATATTCAAAAGCTACGAACAAACCAACCAACGGGAGTTGAATGTTCGCCATCTCACTTCCATTGAACACACACACACACACACACACACACACACACACACACACACACACACACACACACACACACACAC
>NC_068985.1:13638549-13639687 GCF_001194135.2 Octopus bimaculoides
CCTCGGCGGAATTTGAACTCAGAACGTAACGGCAGATGAAATACCACTAAGCATTTCGCCCGGCGTGCTAACATTTCTTATTCCTTTATTGCCCACAAGGGGCTAAACATAGAGGGGACAAACAAGGACAGACAAAGGGATTAAGTCGATTATATCGACCCCAGTGCATAACTGGTACTTAATTTATCGATCCCGAAAGGATGAAAGACAAAGTCGACCTCGGCGGAATTTGAACTCAGAACGTAAAGACAGACGAAATACCGCTAAGCATTTCACCTGGCGTGCTAACGTTTCTGCCAGCTCACCGCCTTATCTTCGGAATGTAATGTAACAGAAAAGGTACGCGCACCGTAAGACAATATAAAACACTTGTAAGAAGATGGTCTTTTACTTAAGCTGGGTAACAAACGTCTAAGTAAATAATTTTAACAGTTTCAGAGCAGTCAACTACTTTCTTTTGCTTTTATTGTTAAAGACATGTAAGGCGCAAGCTGGCAGAATTACTAGTATGTCGAACAAAACGTCTAGCGTCATTTTACCCGTCTTTGCGTTCTGAGCTGAAATGCTATTGAGGTCGACTTTGTTTTTCGAGGTAGATAAAATAAGTACCATTAGAGCATTGAGATCGTTGTAATCGACTCGTTTCAAGATTCGAAGCCTTGTGCCTAGAGCAGACGGAATCGTTAACGCCATTTACCTGCGCACTTGCCACACTGTGTCACTTCAATAATGTCATCCTTGAGAATATAATTATATATCGAGTATAATTGCTCACTTCTGAGATGGTTGAACTTATGGGATTTTGTAATTACAAATTTAATTCCTGAAAATATATAAGTGAATACTGTTGGTGGATCTATTTTTAAAGAAGCTGCAGGGCAAATTTGCAAATCCCGTTTACAGAGTTTAACATACGAATGTTAGCTAAAAAAAATTAATATGAAGATTAACGTCCAAATAGCAGTGAAGTAGTGCCATGAACTGCACTTGGCTGTAGGGGTAGTTTTTTATTTTTCATTTAATTTTACGTCATCAGATTTTTTGATGAGTGTAATCAACTGAAATAAGACCATCGCTGTCAAATCATTCTCTCTATCTATCTATCTATATATATATATATATATATATATATATATAT
>NC_068985.1:13639718-13644529 GCF_001194135.2 Octopus bimaculoides
ATATATATTTATCTCTCTCTCTCTATCTCTCTCTCTCACTCTATCTCTCTCTCTCTATCTCTCTCTCTCTCTATCTCTATCTCTCTATCTCTCTCTCTCTCTCTCTCTATCTCTATCTCTCTATCTCTCTCTCTCTATCTCTCTCTCTCTCTCTTACACACACACACACACACACACACACACACACACACACACACTGTCGGCACTGTAGGTTATATGCTAATTAACCATGGATGACAGTTGCAGAGCTAGCCGTGTCGAGAAGGAGCCCTTTCAGAACAGCTGAGTCAATAATTATTTCTATTGTAGATACAGGGCCGGAAATTTGAGGGGAGGTGAATAGTCGATTACATCGACCCCGTGGTCGACTAGTCATTATTTTAAAGATCATGATAGGATATAAAGCAAAGTCGACGTGTATATATGTAGAAACATGGATGTGTATACATAGTGAAATTAATAGAAATGAAACTATTAAAAGTGAAACTAATAAAAATGAAACTATTAAAAGTGAAACTATTGAAAGTAAAATCATATAATAATGAGACTATTATATCACATTACAATAGCGATGTTATTGTTTCACTTTTGACACGTAATGCCGAAACAGTCTAAGAGATTTTCCAGGCTCGTATTAGGCAAGAAGCTGAACATTTTTTATGCCCATGACACTCCATGGACCCTAAGTAAGGCATGTGTATAATTTGAATGAAATCGGTTGGGTATTTCTCGAGTTTTAGTGATGCACATATACACACACGAATACACACAGATAAGAGACAGACAGACACACATCCTCAGTTTTATATATATATATATATATATATATATATATATAATTTCAGCGTGTAAGATATTTGGCTTTCGAAATGCGGAGTAGATGGAACAGGGACAACTGACGAAGGAGTATACTCTTTATGTTGCATGTCTCGTTTCTCTGTTTGTTTGTTTTTTCGTTGTTCCCAAAAATTTTGTTTTCTGTTTTCGCTTATATGTTTTCGTTTCTCATTATGTTTAACGTTTTTTTTATGTACTGTACCCATATATGCATGTATGTATACATATAGATGTAGGTATATACATATATATACGGATATATGCATATATTTATATATTATTTATAGTAATATATATAATATACCTATTCAATATTAGAAACATATTGATACATACACACACACACACACACACACACACACACAAATGTGTGTGTGTGTGTGTGTGTGTGTGTGTGTGTGTGTAACAGAAAGGGTATATAAAATTTATGCAATATGTGTAAAATACCGATAACCGCGCGTCTGTGTATGCGCGCGCACGTAAAATATACAGTGTATATAAAAGTATAATATACACATCTGTCTGTGTGTGAGTGTGTGTGTGTGTGTGTGTGTGTGTGTATCTGTGTGTGTGCGTGTGTGTGAGCATATTCTGTAATCTATTGTGTCAAAAATCATACCAATTACGCGAATTACAGGGAATGACACATCGTTCAAGACGACAGATGAAGCTATTGATTTCTTACTAATATTCTTCGTACTTTGTGTTTACTAGTAAAATATTCCACTTTGAACTTAGCCAAAAGACGAACGCCAATATTTCTTAATGTAATAGTGCAGGCCACCCGTCGATAAAATGGGTCACAACGATATATAAGCACATAAGCACTCACCGATAAAATGATTGCATTTTTTATTTATAACAGTTTTTTGTTTATTTATTTGGCTTTTGCGATTTTGGGGGGGAGGGGTGTTTCGTTTTGAGGTTGGGGTTTGCTAGTCCCTGAATGATTGGCACTCTTGGTCAACATGGGTCCCATTGATTTACTGTCATGAACCTAAAGTAGAAAAGGATACCAATGACATAACTGAGAATGTAAATTGTTTCATTATCGAATAATCTAAGCGCTTACTTTAAACTCTTTCGTCATTGGATATTTCGATTCTTTCAATACAACCATATATACTGACAACAATAAATATCTTTGAAATAACGCCTCATACCAGCAACTTAATAATGCATGCGTTTTCTCTAAAACACGTTAGTTCTGAGTCCAAGCGGCGCCAGCTAATAGGTTCAACTGCTGGTGATGCGTGTGATTATTATTTTAACCCGTATATCTGAGAGGTATCCAACTCAATGACTTTTCATTTCATTATGTTTTAATATAATCTCAGCATTGAATAATAAAAGTAATTAAATACGGAAATATCCTTAAATGAAGCTATTTATGTTCTCCATTATACTCTTGATAACCTTCCATAGTAAATCGATAAGAGCTATGTTTTCCGGTAATACCGAGCGGTCTAATGAAAGCTATAAAAATTAAATTAATATTATGATAAGATACTTGCAAAAATATTACAATATTATTTACAAAACAATATAAAATTTACATGTAATTATCACTAGTAGAGAAATTCATTTATCATAATATTCATTTCAAAGCAACTAAAGCTAGTCTAGTGTTACAATCCGTTCTCATCTTTGTCTGCCAGTCAAGACCGTTTAACAAGCACCTCATCCTTCAACCCATTTTCATTTTACGTCAACCACCGATCATTCACTCTCGACACATCGTATGATATCATTTACTTCCACACTATAAATTTATCATGACAGAGAACAAAAGAAAAAATTAAATCATCATAGCATGAGAAGGTGTAGGTGTATGTACTTAACAAAATTTATGATAATTTTTTCCACTATAAGCACAAGGCCTGAAATTTGGAGGGAAGGGAGATAGTCGATTACATCGATCCTAGTGCTCGACTGGTACTTATTTTATCGATCCCGAAGCATGAACTGCGAAGTCGACCTTGGCGGAAACTCAGAAAGCTCGCCGGCTTAACTAAAATCGTACTGATTTGTCGTTATTTCAAAAATATACAAGCGAATATAGAATTTTAAGATTTGATGCAAACTTATAAATGATCTTTTCTTCTCTAGGCACAAGGCCCGAAATTTTGGGAGAGGGGGCAAGTCGATTATATCGACCCTAGTATGCAACCGGTACTTAATTTATCGACCCGAAAGGATGAAAGGCAAAGTCGACCTCGGCGAAATTTGAACTCAGAACGTAAAGACAGACGAAACACCGCTAAGCATTTTGCCCAGCGTGCTAACGTTTCTTATTTCTTTATTGCCCACAAGGGGTTAAACATAGAGGGGACAAACAAGGACAGACAAAGAGATTAAGTCGATTACATCGACCCCAGTACGTAACTGGTACTTAATTTATCGAACCCAAAAGGATGAAAAGCAAAGTCGACCTCGGCGGAATTTGAACTCAGAACGTAAAGACTGACGAAATACCTATTTCTTTACTGCCCACAAGGGGCTATACACAGAGGGGACAAACAAAGACAGACATACGGATTAAGTCGAAATATATCGACCCCAGTGCGTAACTGGTAATTATTTAATCGACCCCGAAAGGATGAAAGGCAAAGTCGACCTCGGCGGGATTTGAACTCAGAACGTAACGGCAGACGAAATACCGCTAAGCATTTCGTCCAGCGTGCTAACGATTTTGCCAGCTCGCAGTCTTAAGGCTTATAAATAATAAGATTCTAATGTTTAAATATGAATATGGGAGAAAATAAACAGCAAGCCATAAGAAACGAAACGAAACGAAACGATATAGTAATGGGTACATTTTTTACTCTCTTGATGTGTCGTAATTGATACAGTAAGTTTCGAAGTTGAGGCTAACTTTATACACGGTAATGTTAAAGTAAAACAAAAAAGTTTAAGGCTTTGTCGTTAAATGGCAGTCATAGGCGGCGAGCTGGCAGAATCGTTAGCACGCTGGACGGATTGTTTAGCGGTATTTCGCCGGTCGCTATGTTCTGAGTTCAAATTCCACCGAGGTCGACTTAGCATTTTATCCTTTCGGGGTCGATAAATTAAGTACCAGTTACGCACAGGGGTCGATGTAATCGACTTAATCCATTTGTCTGTCCTTGTTTGTCCCCTCTATGTTTAACCCCTTGTGGGCAATAAAGAAATAAGAAACGTTAGCACGCTGGGCAAAATGCTTAGCGGTGTTTCGTCTGTCTTTACGTTCTGAGTTCAAATTCCGCCGAGGTCGACTTTGCCTTTCATCCTTTCGGAGTCGATGAAATAAGTACCAGTTATGCACTGGAGTCGATATAATCGACTTGCCCCCTTCCCCAAAACATTTTCAAGGCCTTGTGCCTAGCCTAGAGTAGAAATAATTATATGGCAGACAAACTGTTGTCAAAAAGAAGTAAAGAACGAAATGGGAGTAAGAAAATGTATGTATCTATATATTTGTATATAAACGCATACACACACACATATGTGTGTGTGTATGCATACGTACATACACACACATATATGTACACATATATATATATATAAATACATATTTATATATCTATATTTATATACATACCTATGTATATCTACATACATACACACACACATATATGCTAACTACTACTTCTTTCAAAACACGCGTACATATATGTATAAATGTATGTGCGCATGCGTGTGTGTGTGTGTGTGTGTGTGTATGCGTGAGTGTGTGTGTGTGTGTGTGTGTGTGTGCTTACTCGGGATAAAAAGATCACTATTTGAGCTATGCCTGGAATAAGTTGTTGGACTTTGCTAGAATTATGCTTGGAATTTTGTGACAAAGAGAATAAGTAGGATATAGTTATGAATAATTCAATGAGAAAGTGTGAATCAAACTATTCGATTATCAAAACTAAAATAAACTACCATAAACAAAGCAACAAACATAAAAAAGAATATATATATATATATATATATATATATATATATAT
>NC_068985.1:13644539-13645413 GCF_001194135.2 Octopus bimaculoides
TATATATATATATATCATTATTATTATTATTATTATTGTAATTATTATTATTATCAATATTATTATTATTATTATTATTATTATTATTATTATACCTTCTCGAAGCAATGAAAAACCAATCGCTAGACTTATACCGTTAACCGTCTCGAATAACGTTTACGTCTTCGAAAAATATATCAAAATGTGTATTGGAAAAAAAAAAATGAAAAGCAAAAAAAAAAATTTAAAAAAAAACAAATAAACAAATGGAATCTTCTAGAATCACAATGACGACAAGTTATACATTCGATTGAGACAACCTGTCGCTTTGAATTTGATCAGAGATTCGAATATCGATTAACGAATAACGAACTCCGCTCGAAAAAACAAAAAATAAAATCAATAAATTGCCTGGAAAAGAGATGTAAGGGCTGTTGTATGATTTAGTATTATTTAGTTTTAATATTTGGTTGACACTAACACTTTTTGTGAGGGGGAAGAACGGTTCTTGCATTGTTATTATTATTATCATTATTATTATTACTATCATTATTATTATTATTATTATCATTATTATATTGATTAAGTTGGGTAATTCTTTTTCAAGTATATTTTCATTTTTTTCATTTCATTTCTTTGCTATTTGTCGTTCTTGTTCTTGTTCTTCTTGTTCTTCGTCTTCTTACAAATGCTGATTTTTTATATGCGTGTTTTATTTATTTGTTATTACTGATGTTGTTATGTCTGGGGTTCCTTTAAATAATTTCATATTATTTTCTGTTCTTTTATTATGATTTTGTTCCTATTGTCTTTATCTTATCTCGTTCCGTATAATTTGATTATTGATTCGTTATCTCTTTCTGTGTCTCCCTTTCTCATTCGCTATCATATATAT
>NC_068985.1:13646513-13649777 GCF_001194135.2 Octopus bimaculoides
ATATATATATATATATATAAAAGTGGCTGTGTGGTAAGTAGCTTGCTAACCAACCACATAGTTCCGGGTTCAGTCCTACTGCGTGGCGGCTGAGCCCGACCAAAGCCTTGTGAGTGGATTTGGTAGACGGAAACTGAAAGCTCGTCGTATATGTATACATGTGTGTATGTCTGTGTTTGTCCCTACACCCTGGCTTGACAACCGATGTTGGTGTGTTTAGGTCCCCCGTAACTTAGTGGCCCGGCAGAAGAGACCGATAGAATAAGTACTAGGCTTACAAAGAATAAGTCCTGGGGTCGATTTGTTCGACTAAAGGCAGTGCTGTAGCATGGCCACAGTCAAATGACTGAAACAAATAAAAGAATAAAAGAATATATATATATATATATATTTCAATTGTAGAAATTAATTGTGCAAGCAGCGATACTTCGGGTAGCAACGGAGTGTAAACTCTGCGCTACAATACACAGGTTCGCTCACATGCACATGTTACAATATTTATATCTACATATCTTACTGTGTGTCTATATATGTGTGTGCATGTGAACGCAGATAGAGGGAGGGAACGGAAGGAAGAGACAGACAGACAACCAAAAAGACAGACAGACAAGAATCCGTTTACAGATATATAAAATTATTTCGTTCATATTTGAATCCTTCGGAATTTTTTAAGAATAGTTTTGGGGGTTAATATCAGTCATAAAGAAACAGTCATAAAGAATGAAAAAAGAGAAACTGGAGACTTATAAAAAGTATGAAGTAATGTGTTAAAGTATGGCGGTTAGATTGCATACTTATATCGAGATCAAGTTTGATGGTAGAAAGAACGGCTATGAAATGTTTTAATATTTTGAAAATAAGTCCGTTAAACTCTATATTACACAAAAAGTAAATAATGCAGCGGCCAGTTAATTACTCGAATTTAAACGATAAGAGTTTTGCTAACTTGAGAAAATTCTAGAAGTAACGGGGGATATTATTAAATTTATGATGTCTACGGCGAGGGAATTGGAGTCAGAAGAAATAACGAAAAAAACAGAAAAGTATGTAAATTGTTGAATATGGACTAAAAACTGAATGGTTTACGATGTAATTATTTGTGATGTGGAGAAGAATAGTTAAATGTATAGATAAATGTATGCGTTCCATTGAAAATGTATTCTAAATAACGAACATTGAACAAACGCTTGTATTAAAAGTAATTGGAATATACATAGACCGGTAATGTATTTAGATTGAGAAGTATGGAACGAGCCAAATATTATTTAGAATTGGGTTCTTCGAAAATGCAAAAGAAAGAATAATTTTTAGACATGCAAAAAACTTACAAAGCAAAAAAGAGTATTTTGTGTTTGCGCGCGCTTGAGTGTGTGTGTGTGTGTGTGTGTGTGTGTGTGTGTGTGTGTGTGTGTGTGTGTGTGTGTGTGTGTGTGAGTGTAAGCCACAATTTTTACAGAAATGCAAATATTCGAGATAAATGTATACACAAACACAAAAACACACATGCGCTTGTATATTTATACATAAACACAGACATACATACACGCATATATACAGACATACCTACATGTGTACATATATGATATGAGCTCGTGTCCCCCCGGGCAGCTACGATCTCACATACCTATAAATAAAGACATCTGTTTAGAAGTAAGAGATATAAGAAATGGGCTTGAGTCCGTGCTGAAGGAACGTACTAAATAGTAAATGTAACGGGTGACTATAATCATGAAATACATATGAATATATAATTCGGTCTTCGCTATGAGTGACTTTGTGAATCAATTTTCTCTGGATAGAGCGATCTGCGTCTACCTGGTACCACATGTCAGAAGTGATAGCTAGATCTTTTAAGGTCCACTTGACAGCGTCCTTGAATCACAATTTAGGTTTACCAATGTTTCGATAGCCAGTAACGAGAAGGTGACTTTCTTTGGGAATCTATCATCACCAATTCTGGCAATGTGGCTTGTCCAGCGGAGATTTCTCTGTGTCAGAATATGGTTCACGGATTGAGAGCCAGGCTACCTGATGACCAGACAGATGGAAAGCGAATAGCAGTTCCATATTAAAAGAATAAATAAATTGAAATTCAATTTAAGGTCATAGCAAGTACAATTGAAATTCGGTCGAGGAGAAGGAAATAGAGAGATTAATTAGGTTAAGTAGGTGGATATTCAGTCTGCGTTTGAGCAGCTAAGATCACATAGATGTTGCTTTTCGAAAGCATAGATTCATTGTGCGTGAGTGTTCCTGCGGGCGTATGGAACTATTTGTAAAATGGGTTGGCGTTGTTACAAAAGGAACACGATCTATTTTGTGTATATGATGTGTAAAGCCATTTTGTCTTATTAATCCGATTTGGCTTTTCTTTATCGCTTGATCCAGAGCTACGAATGCATTTTAAATATGAATTTTAATCGTGACTTTTAACATTCAGATTCAGATTCGTCTTTACTTTGACACACAGACACACACACACATGTATGTGTATACATACATATGTGAGTATATATGTATATTCATATACATATAGGCATGCTTGTATGTATGTGTTTGTGCACGCGTGTATGTGTGTGCGATTGCGCATCTCAGTGTGTCTAAAGCGTTTCTTAAACGAAAATTAATTAATTAAAAAATCGTTTGGGAAAGAAGATTAACACAGACTTGACAGAAGGTTTCTGTGCAAACGTTTTCCTCTGTGTTCAGCTTTTCAAACACACTTGGCATAAGGTAATCCGCATAGAGGTATTAAAATGAGATATATGAATCCGTTCGTTATTTTTTTAATGCATAATAAGCCTGCACATTTACTGCGCACAAACGTGTATTATGCACACAGCCATTTTTGCTATCTGTTACATATAATGGTTTGTGAAATCTTTTATAAACATAAATGTATCCGTGTTTTTATCTATGTATGTTTATATACATGCATACATACATTCATCTATCTATCTATCTATCTATCTATCTATCTATCTATCTATCTATCTATCTCACTGTCTATCTGTCTGTCTAGCTAGCTAGCTAGCTAGCTCTTTATCTGTTAGTCTTCCTGTCTGTCTGCATGAACATATAAATACTTAAATACTTAGAAATTGAAATATATCTAAAATATAATATATCTAAGATATAATCTCAGATCGATTATATTTTATGAGTTATAATCTATAATTTGTGGATGTTCATTAATCTTGATTATCGATTACTGAAACGGTCGTAATGTATGCTTAATAAACGAAATACCAACAACGTGCTACC
>NC_068985.1:13650580-13651107 GCF_001194135.2 Octopus bimaculoides
TGTGTGTGTGTGTGTGTGTGTGTGTGTGTGTGTGTGTGTGTTATATGATACTGTCTGTAGGTGTTGAAATTGTTCATCCAGAGGTGAAGTGTCGTGGTTTTGTAGCCACTGGATCCTACCTGGTTGGCATTAGACTTACAAAAGACAGCAGCGTAGTGATTTGCGCACAGGAAGGAGAAGAAGAAAGTAAGAAATGCTTCATAATGGATATAACAAACGCATTCTGATAGTAAAAATGGACGCAGTTGATGAGGGATCAGTGAATCCAACCTTACAGTTTCTACAGTGATTAGAAAGGACACAATAAATCATATGCTACTTAATACTTCGGCACATGTAAAGGAAAATAAATATTGAACTTGTGACCTCTATTTTACGTCGTATGGCTATTGTGAGAGGCTATCCTTTACAACAGCAAACTAAACAGAATGGAGAGATTGCGTAAGCCAATGGAATATTGTATGAAAGAACGAGGAAGCCGGAAGGCAAGGAGAAGGGTGAGGGGGAAAGGAATGAGGGTGGTGGGT
>NC_068985.1:13651281-13654863 GCF_001194135.2 Octopus bimaculoides
TGGTGATTAGGAGGAGGGGTAGGAGGAGAAGAAGAAGAAGAAGATGATGATGATGATGATGATGATGATGATGGAGAAGGAGGAGTAAGAAGAAGAAGATGATGATGATGATGATGATGATGATGGAGAAGGAGGAGGAGGAAGGGGAAAAGAAGAAGAAGAAGACGATGATGATGATGATGATGATGATGATGATGATGATGGAGGAGGACGAGAAGAAGAAGAAGAAGAAGAAGAAGAAGAAGAAGATGATGATGATGATGATGATGATGATGATGATGATGATGATGATGATGATGATGATGATGGAGGAGGAGGAGAAGAAGAAGAAGAAGAAGAAGAAGAAGAAGAAGATAGTGACAAAAAATGAAAGAAAGAAAGAAAGAAAGTAAAGTAAAAAGGTTATCCAGAAATGCGATGCCGTAAAGAACTCCTTGAAAAGACAGAAGCTAAGAAGAAATGATACAGAAACTGAATAGCAAGACAAATAAGAAACAAAACAATAAGAAATGTATTTTGAACAAAAATGCAACCCTCGCATTTTACAGGGGGTTAATAGAGGGCAGGTATAAGGATTGGCCTGAGAATAGTTCTGACCATCGACGTAGAAGCAATTTACAAATGTAATGTTGGTTTCTGGATGTATTTAATATCAAGGACATTAAAATTTATTGTTTGTTAACTCGGCATTCAAACGGAGAATAAATATGCGAATCGTACGAAAGAAGGAATGCAAATAGGCATTACCAAGGTCAGGGTTAAATGATAGAGAAATCGTCGAGAACGGGTAAGGAAGATTGTTTGTTTGCCATCTGCGTGGTTTCAGGTTCTGTCCTTCTGCGCGTGACGACGCGTGACGCAGCCCCGGGGTCGACCGAAACCTTTTCAGTTGGATTTTTTTTTATTATTTTGGTGGACAGAAATCGTGTGGATGATGATGATGATGATGATGATGATGATGATGATGATGATGATGGAGGAGGAGAAGAAGAAGAAGAAGAAGAAGAAGAAGAAGAAGAAGAAGAAGAAGAAGAAGAAGAAGAAGAAGATTATTTTCTACTCTAGGAACAAGGGCCCGAAATTTTGGGGGAGGGGTCCAGTCGATTAGATCGACCCCAGTACGCAACTGATACTTAATTTATCGACCCCGAAAGGATGAAAGGCAAAGTCGACCTCGCATATGTGTGTGTGTGTTTATGTGTGTGTGTGTGTTTGTGCTTAACAATATGTGTTGGTTTGGTTACCTTCCCGTAATTAGTAGTTCGGCAAAAGATAGAAGTAGAATAAGAACCAAGCTAAAAATGAATGTAATGGGGTCGATTTGTTCGACTAAACCTTTCTAGATGGCGCACCAGCATAGCCTCAATCCAATTACTGAAACATGCTCTAAGGGTATTGCAAAAGATTTAACTAGGTTATGGTAACGAAGGAACCGACAATTCAAGATAAATTACCTGTATATACTTTTCTACTCAAGGTCCGAAATTTTTGAAGAGGGGCCAATCGATTAGATCGACCCCAGTGCTCAACTGGTACTTAATTTATCGACCACGAAAGGATGAAAAGCAAAGTCGACCTCGGCGGAATTTGAACTAAGAACGTAAAGACAGACGAAATACCGCTAAGCATTTTGCACGACGTACTAACATTTCTGTCAGCTCGCCACCTTAAATTGCCTATATATAGCTATACAAATGGTTAAATTAGTGTTCAACTAGTTTTACTAATGTGGTGTAGTATATTAGTCAGGTGCTAAAACAATTTTCATTTCTTCTTAAAGTAAGGAACACAACTCTAGGCATGTTTCGGCTTTATAATGATCTTCTCTGCAATGCCCGAAGCATGTTTTTTACTGAATTGCACCAAATGATGATGAAAGAATAATCAATTAATTGTATAAGACTGGACATTGGTTTCGTGAGAAAAGAGAATTGTTTAATGAATAAGTCGTTTCGTAATGTTATCTGCATGAAAACTGGTAGCATTTATGAGGTCACTGGGTCTGCTGGAAATAACAGCCAAATTTCTATAAAATTAGTCGTTACTGTCGAAAATAAAAGGAGAATAAAATGAGTTGGTCGTAGTTTGAACACCTTTGGTCATTGATCAGATCTGTCAGGGTTGTGCTTTGGTTTAAAACGGACAACAACAACAACAACAGCAACAACAATAGTTAAATGCCAGTTTCTAGCGGTCTTCTTTTCCTTTCTCATCATCATCCCCATTATCATTATCTTCTTCTTATTCTTATTCTTATTCTTCTTCTTGCAAACTTATAAAGTATGGCTGAGTGGTTAAAAAGCTCGCCTTTCAGCACGTAGTTTTGCGTTCAGTCCCACTATGCAGCACCTTGAGCAAACGCTTTTTCACTACAGCCCAGGTCGACCAGCCTTGTTATTGAATTTGGTTGACGAAAACTGTGTGGAAGCCCCTCGTATATATATATATATATGCGTGGGTGTGTGTGTATATTGTGTCTGCGTGCATGTATGTGTGTGTATTTTGTTTTCGTGCATGTATGTGTCTGTGTGTGTGTGTGTGTGTGTGTGTTTATCCCTCGGCGTCACTCGACAAACGGTGTTGGTTTCTTGGCGTCCAAATAAATCAGCGGTACGGCAAAAGAGCCCGACAAAGTAAGTACCAGACTTAGAAAAAAAAAGAGTAACGCGTACTGTGTTCGATTTATTCGACGAAACACTTCAAGACAGCGCCCACAGCATGGACACAGTCCAAAGACTGAAACAAGTCATAGAAAAAATGTATATATTTAATATTCCTTTCTTCTCGAACTTGTGGGATCAGTCGATTAGATCGACCTCAGTACGCAACTGGTACTTAATTTATCGACTCCAAAGGATGAAAGGCAAAGTCGACCTCGGCGGAATTTGAACTCAGAACGTAAAGACAGACGAAACACCGATAAGCATTTCACCCAACCTGCTAACGTTTCTTATTGTTTACTGCCCACAAGGAGCTAACTAAACATAGAGGGGACAAACGGATTAAGTCGATTAGATCGACCCCAAGGCCCGAAATTTTGGGGAAAGGAATCAGTCGAGTAGATCGACCCCAGTACGCAACTGGTACTTATTCAATCGGTCCCGAAAGGATGAAAGGAATCTGAACTGAGAACGTAACGGCAGACGCAATACCGCTGAGCATTTCGCCTGGCTTGCTAACGTTTCTGCCAGCTCACCGCCTTTGTATGTATTCAATATTCTTTTCTACTTTAGACACAAGGCCCGAACTTTTGGGGGAGGAGAGGCCAGTCAATTAGATGGATCCAGGGATCTTTTTTAAAACGGGGGCCACATTTTTCATTAACGAAACACTTTGAAACTTGGAACACTGGTAGAATGTGTCATATAAAACATCTTTTTCTCTTAGTCTTCTTTAAAAAAAAAAAAGAAATCCCTAAGTTATTCCATGTTAAAGTTGTCGTATTTCTGTAATTTCAACCAATCACTGATGTCCATTCAGCCGATATACATTAAGTGCCGACTACATAAACAAACGATTCTGAAACAATTCTATCGGTGATAGGGTTAGGGTTAGGGTTAGGGTTAGGGTTAGGGTTAGGGT
>NC_068985.1:13654873-13660907 GCF_001194135.2 Octopus bimaculoides
AAAAGAAAACGTTAAAAGCAAATTTAAAATGAAAAAAGCAAATAAAACGAAGCTATGGCTTAATCAGCCAAAGGAGTAAATGTAAACAACTGAATACTTGTCAGTGATTGGTTGAAATTATCGAAATAAGACAATTTTTTACATGAAATAAATTCGAATACAAAAATATTTTTCTGTTCTATAACACAAAATAGATAAGTATACGAAGTTTGAAAGTCTTTCCGTACCAAAAACACTACGTAAAACATTAATGAAAAATGTGGCCCCCGTTTTAAAAAAGATCCGGACCCAGTACGCAACTGGTACTTAATTTATCGATTCCGAAAGAATGAAAGGCAAAGTCGATCTCGGCGGAATTTGAACTCAGAACGTAAAGACAGACGAAATACCTCTAAGCATTTCGACCGGCCTGCTAACGTTTCTGCCAGATCGACGCCTTGTATGCATTAAATATTATACAAGTTAATACTCTCATAAAACTAATAGACCAGCAGCCGAGCGTGTCTGAGAAGCATTCGACTATGGCATGCATTCTTCTGCCAGTAACCTTATATCAAACAGTTTCTAACCTAAAGCAAATGACATGTAAAAGCTATTATGTATAAGATGTATTCAGCCACCGGCGATATCTATTGTGTAGATTGTTCATTTGCATTCCTTTAACAAGGAGCATCAATGGTTTTGTTTCGTTTTAGGGTTTTTTAGTTGTTACTGTTGTTTTTTTGTTCCCTGGTGGCTACGGCAAATGTCGGCATGAAGTGGTCGAGGTTGAAAGAAATGAATCAAGATATTTTTGTTTTCTTTCTTAGGTAAAAAGCTTTATCAATTCATAGGAATATCACTTCAAGCGGATTAAAAATAAATGCCTCACCCCTTTAGTTTTGCACTACCTTGGATTAAGCAGGAACAATTTGTATTATGATGGAGATAGCTAAAGTGGTGAGATGGCAGAATCGTTAGGACGCCGGGCGAAATCCTTAACGGTGTTTCGTCTGTCGCTACGTTCTGAGTTCAAATTCCGTCGAGGTCGACTTTGCCTTTCATCCTTTCGGAGGTCGATAAATCAAATACCAGTTGTGTACTGGGTCGATCTAATCGACTGGCCCCTCCCCCAAAATTTCGTAGCTACATCGATTCCCATGATTTAAGTATAGATATTGCACAGCGATGTTTCTTTTTCATTTCAATGTCCAAAGATAGGGTTAGGGTCGACAAGTGTGCACTCAAGTCACATGCGAAAATTTTCACAGCCCACATTAACGCATGCTCCATCGGTGGGGCGTATGCCCCACGTTGGGAAACACTGGTCTAAACCCTTCAAGCTGAATGACTGGAAAACGAAAAAAAATATTACCTTAGACGATATTTCAACTGTTAGAGTGATCGACCTTTCTCCACTGATGTTGAGTAAAAAATATTGTGAGCAATTTGATGTAGGAGAATACATGTATGCTGAATGGAACTTCCTCGTATTTCCTAGGAGAACATGTCTTCCTTAATGATTTCATTCTCTATGAAAGCATTCACAGTTTGCGAGGAAAGGATACTTTCCTCTTCACTTTTTATCTCCATTCTGTCGTCGTCGTGTCATTGAGTAAGGCAGCATGAAAGGTATTCCGGTTTGTTGCAATCGTTTATTATCTTTCGTTAGCGTCAGGGACGATTCGCTGCTTCCATAATACGACGTCAGAATGAACAAGCTTTTTCAATATTGATCTTCAGAAGAGAGCTGTAACGAATTAACAACGCTAAACCGGTGAGTGCTAAGAAGGGTTTTCTTGTATACATACCTACGTAACATACATGAATGTGTATATATATATATATATATATATATATATATATATATATATATATATATCTGTGTATGTGGGTGTGTTTGTGCATATAAGTACTTATATGTGTCTGTGTGTGCGCGTTTGTGTATGTACGTATACGTATACATATATATATATATATATGTATGTATGTATTACATAATCACGTTCATGTGAACATAGGTATGTGTGCAATTGTGTGGGTGTGTAGGTGTGTGTGTGTACATTTATGTGTGCGCGTGTATGTGCATGGACTTATACACACACATACATATATATATATGTCTATATTATATGATCACGTTCTTTTTAACATATGTGGGTACATGTGCGCCATTGTGTGTGTGTGTGTGTGTGTGTGTGTGTGTGTGTGTGTGTGTGTGTGTGTGTGTGTGTGTGTGTGTGTGTGTGTGTGTGTGTGTGTGTGTGTGTGTGTGTGTGTGTGTGTGACTAAGATATGCCTTGGAAAGGTTTTATTATGCAGCATGTTTGATTAGCGGCTAAAAGTTAGTCAACCCCATTTCAGATTGTATATAAGTATTTGATTCTGCACCACGTGCTGAGTAGTTCCTTCATCTAATATTCATAAGCATGATCATCATCATCATCATCATTATCATTATCATTATCATTATCATCATTATTTTATTGTCGTTGCACAGCTTCTAACGCTAGAGATGTACTACGGTGTCAGCTATTCACTACCAGTGAACTAAAGGGAACACCTCTTATTTTTCGAGTACCTTCCGGAGTATTCGAGCGGTTCCAAGCAGTGTTGTTTTCTGCAAATGCTCCACCATTATTGCAGCCCCTATTTCTTCCATATACTTCTCAAGACTTTTACTCACTGTACTCAGAGATCCGACAATTATTGGTACTACTACCATCTTTTTCATCGACCACAACTGCTTAACTTCGCAAGCTAACCTGTCATATTTATTAACTTTTCTTTCTTCCTTATCGTATACCTTGCTATCAGCTGGGCATGCTATATCTCAGATCCAGCACCGTTTACTTCTTTCTCAATTAACACTATGTCTGGTTTCGTATTCTTTATCTCATGGTCGTACTGAATCTCTCTGTTTATCTCCTCGTGTTCCTTTCTGTTGAAGAGCGTGGACTCGAAACGTAAAAGACTTTTTCACTTTCCCGAGCGTCAAACTAAGACACTTGCTTGTTGTTCATACACCTGTCTTCGTCTTTTGTTCTCCTGCAAATTTCAGCTATATAATATGTACTTATATACGTATATACTCTGTACTTATATACAACTGAACTTACCGTTATGAAAGAGAAAGAAAGAACACACTGGATATTGTAGTCTTTGATACGTTATACCTGAAAGGGAAATAAAGGATGGTCGCCGCTGGAAAACTGTTGATAGTTTGTTTTGTTAATAAAAGCTGATCTGGATCTACGTAACAAATATAACAACAACAATAACCACAACAACCGTCTCAACAACGACAATAACCACTATCACCGCCTCAACAACAACGACGACACGATCACCTACAGATGGTAGTACAAGCATTCAACAAAATAATTGTAGATGTTTCTATAAAACTGATCCGGAAAGGTTACATGAAAATACAACCAAAATTACATAACTGATACAGACTACCTGACTGATGAGAAATGGCGCTTTTGTTCAGTTGAGATGGAGTAGAAAATTCGGAGACAGACACGAGTTTTTAGGTACGGAACAAATCCATTGACAGGCGAACTTCTGACAATAGAAATTCCTGTTGAGTACAATAGCTGTCATGGTCTCCAGGTCTAACATCAGGTAACACGAGGAAAGAGATGGAGGTTGGCGAGAAAATGCAAGACTGTGGGTAATGAAGATACATTCAACGTAAGGGCAGTGATATGACGTTGTGGTTAAGATGTCTCACTCGCAAATATGTGGCTTCGAGTTCGATCCTACTGCGCGACAACTTGAGCATGTGTTTTATCCTAGAGTTTCGAGTCAACCAAAATGCTTGCGACCGAAAGTTGGCCGACGGCTTCGATATGGAAGAAGTTTGAAGGAACCTTTCCTGTCTTTGGGTGGTAGAGTGAATCCTTCATCTGGACTAACACCACAGTCTCTCTTTTGGTGGAGTCCACTATGTGTTGCAAGCATCCGGTTACTGTCAGGCTTACTGTCTCAGTAAAACTTCATATAAACCTAGCAACTACAGAGATTCTTCTAAGAGATTCTAAGAGATTAATAAAAGATAACGCGCGCACACACACACATACGCACACACACGCATACACACACACACACGCACACGTATGTGTGTATGTATATATATAACTACAGTTGTTTATAACTTCTTTCTTTGTGCCCTTTTAAAGCCTAGCCAGGCTCAAGCGCCCGGTTTCCCGATTTCTATGGCGTATGTGTTCCCCACCCAGTTGGACGGAACGCCAGTCCATCGCAGCGTTACTCAAGAAACAAGAAGAAAGAGTGAGAGAAAGTTGGGGCGAAAGAATACAACAGGGGTCGCCACCACCCCCTGCCGGAGCATCGTGGAGCTTTAGGTGTTTTCGCTCAATAAACACACACAATGCCCGGTCTGGGAATCGAAACCGCGATCCTCCGACTGCGAGTCCGCTGCCCTAACCACTGGGCCATTGCGCCTCCACTATTTATAACTACAACTATATATAACGGTGACCGGACAATTTGCCGTAAACAAATTCGCCGTCGGACAATTGGCCGTAGGACTATTCACCGTAAGACAATTCGCCGTAAAACAATTCGCCGTAAGACAATTCGTCGTACGGATATTTCGTTAATCAAATGAGGTAGATAAAGAAATAATATTTACAGCAGTAATTTTCGGTAATTGCTGAAATGCTAATTTTAAAACAGAAAGGTCTCTTTTACTCTTTTACTTGTTTTAGTCATTTGACTGTGGCCATGCTGGAGCACCGCCTTTAGTCGAGCAAATCGACCCCAGGACTTATTCTTTGTGAGCCTAGTACTTATTCAATCGGTCTCTTTTGCCGAATCGCTAAGTTTACGGGGACGTAAACACACCAGCATCGGTTGTCAAGTGATGTTGAGGAGGGGGACAAACAGACACACAAACATATATACACACATACATATATGTATATACATATATACGACGGGCTTCTTTCAATTTCCGTCTACCAAATCCACTCACAAGGCTTTGGTCTGCCCGAGGCTATAGTAGAAGACACTTGCCCAAGATACCACGCAGTGGGACTGCACCCGGAACCATGTTGTTGGTTACGACTGCAGGGTTGCACGATCTAGAAATACATAAGAATTGGGCATGCGATGGAACATTTAAGGTTTGTCTTGAAATTCATTAACAGTTGTCTTGAAATTCATTAACAGTTGTCTTGAAATTCATTAACATATCAACATAGGACATCAACATGCATCCCACGAATTCACGGTCTCCTTCCGAATAAGACTCTTGACACATACAATAGGTCTTTTTCTAAAGGTTTGCTCGAGTCCCTAAGACCTGAAAATCTAATGATTGATTTTGAACAAGCTAGTTTACTAAGTTTTTTCTGGCAATTTTCCATCTGCAAATGTAACAGGCTGCTTTGTCTTGTATTTTTCTTCTTTTTTTTTTCATTTCTGTAAAAATGTTTACAGAAAGATGACAGATATTTGGCTTAAGGTGCAATATCAAACTGATTGTGATTTTATCACAAAAGTAAAGTGCCTTATGGCAATTGCGTTTTTCCCGCCTCCAGACACCATGGATGCATTAGTAAAGTTTGTGAATGACGGTGACTTACCACAAAAACTTGTGACATATTTTGAAACGCATTACATTGGCGGGGAGAGAGGCAGAGGAGCAGGTAGACGTAGAGTTCCTTCTACTTTTCCCATCGGTTTCTGGAATATGTATGGAAAAACACCGACAATGGCGTAGAAATTTCCATAATGCGCTGCAAGCATCTGTTACAAATACTCATCCAAATTATGGAAATTTATCATGGGTGCAGGAGTGGGCTGTGTGGGAAGTAGCTTGCTTACCAACCACATGGTTCCGGGTTCAGTCCCACTGCGTGGCACCTTGCACAAGTATCTTCTACTATAGACTTGGGCCGATCAAAGACTTGTGAGTGGATCTGATAGACGGAAACTGAAAGAAGCCCGTCGTATATATGTGTGTGTATATATGTGTGCTTATTACTTTCTGATGCCTTTGTCGGACCCGTAACAATATATATAT